>NC_091748.1:55655125-55757625 GCF_043380555.1 Nothobranchius furzeri | reverse complement strand
GAGTTTACTCCACAAAAAGTTTACAGATAGATACTGTATGTTACCAGCCAGACCATAGTTCAGTATTAAACAAGGTTTTTAAGTTAGAGTTTGATTAGGACATGAATTTCTGCACAGCGGTGTGGTGGTTTAGCAATGTGGCTTAACGGCAAGAAGTTTGATTCTCTGATGAAGTCATTGTAGTGTTGAGTTGTTTTCCTTGTTCCTTTGTGAAGTTTCCTTTCATCGTCCTTACATACTTAATTAACATTCATGGACTCATGAGTCATTTTGACTCATGTCAGGGAAGGCTGTTGTTGGTTTAGCATCCAGAAAACAGCAGAGGACGTCTCAACTAGCAGAAGCTAATCGTTAGCATTAGAAACTTCACCACACAGCAGAACTCTTCCAGGCTTGTGTTATTTGTGGAGGTAAAACATCCTTGTTGCTGAGCAAACAGAGTCAGTGGTCGAGTCACATTGCTGTAAGCCAATCAGAAGCGAGATGTCCACATATCAGGAAATATGACTCCAAATCCAGGCGTGTTCTGCCACTCTCTCCTCCAGCTGACTCCTCAGAGCTTATTCAGGTGCTTCTGGGCTGTTATTCCCCCAGGTACGACTTACAAGGCAACCGTTCTTACTAGAAACCACTGCAGACGTATTACAACCAAATGAGTGTTTGACACTTTTAGACATATTTGAAAATAGAGTACATAGGGTACTTTAGAGCTTTTACTCAAAGTTCAACTTTTATTTAAGTAAATGATTTACCCTTCTATCTGTATCTTTTTAGGAATCCTAAAGTCCTGATTTCTAAAACATCAGTAGGTCACTAAGCTGGAGAAATGCATCACCAGATGGCTTTTATTTTTATGTTGTTTTGTTTGTATCCATATCTAAGATGTGAGAAATGTTTGTCCCCTACCAAAGAAAGTCATTTTTATTTTATTTTTGTCTTCCAGCTTTGAGTCAGATCAGGTTCTAAACTAAACCAGTCCAACACAAACATTACTGTTTGTCCGTTTCCAGTTCATTAACTCCATCCAGATCCCAAACATTGCTCAATACCGTTCCAGATTTTGAACAGATTTCTGGGAGTCTCTTTAACAGGAACAAATCCACACACTCAAGGAATTACAACATAAAATGTTTTGTCTCAGCCATACGGTGGATCGGTCCAGTGTTACGTAATGTGTTTTTAACAACAAGCAGCGATGGTCATGACTTCATTTTCATGACGGTTACACGCCCCTGGAGGAGGTTCACAACATGAAACATCCACAACCACCTACTTAAGGCGTGGAGCTGTAGACAATCGATGTCTCTGCTCGTTCTGTGCTGCACCGAGGGACACATTTAATCCAAGAACACTCGTCGTGATTCTGTGGTCCGTCTATTCCTGAGCTCAAGGGTTAAAGCAGATGTTGATCTTACAAATGTTGGACTTAGTGGATGAGTTTTAGGTCAGACTTTAGGTCAATTTGATTATTTCACAGATTGAAGGACGGACGGATGGACAGCAAGCAGGATAGATAGATGATAGATAGATAGATAGATAGATAGATAGATAGATAGATAGATAGATAGATAGATAGATAGATAGATAGATAGATAGATAGATAGATAGATAGATAGATAGATAGATAGATAGATAGATAGATAGATAGATAGATAGATGATAGATAGATAGATAGATAGATAGATAGATAGATAGATAGATAGATAGATAGATAGATAGATAGATAGATAGATAGATAGATAGATAGATAGATAGATAGATAGATAGATAGATAGATAGATAGATAGATAGATAGATAGATAGATAGATAGATAGATAGATAGATAGATAGATAGATAGATAGATAGATAGATAGATAGATAGATAGATAGATAGATAGATAGATAGATAGATAGATAGATAGATAGATAGATAGATAGATAGATAGATAGATAGATAGATAGATAGATAGATAGATAGATAGATAGATAGATAGATAGATAGATAGATAGATAGATAGATAGATAGATAGATAGATGATAGATAGATAGATTACCTTAACATTCTATGATGTGTCATGTTTCTGTTTGTAAGGGACAGCTCATCCCCACCAGTGTGTGAATGTGTGAATGACTGATTGTGTTGTAAAGCGCCTTGGGGGGTTACAGAACCCTAAAAAGGTGCTATACAAATGCAGGTCATTCACTATTTTTAATTCTCTTATAAACTACGGGGCAGACAAAAATACATCCTTCAAATCTATGAAGGACACACACATAGGCTCACGACCAGGGGAGGCTGATGTTGACTTTTGCAGCCGGGGAGAGCAGAGCACGTCTCGGCAAGTAGAAGCTAACCGTTAGCATTAGCAACTCCGCAACATGGCAGACCACATTGAGGCTTGTGTTATTTGTGTAGATGAAAGTTGCAAAGCAAACAGACATTGGAAGAGTCGGTCTTAGCCAATCAGAGGCAAGTCACCCACATCATGAATATTAATGAGTAAGACATCAAATCCTGCTGTTAATTGTCCCCCAGCTAAGCTTTACTTCCTGAAACAGGAGCACCAGAGCTTTTTTTCCAACAGAGAACGCAGATTTATTACAATAACAAGTGGCCCAAATCAGATTAAGAGCGTGCTTTTTTCTGGTCTGCCCAAGGTTTTATTCACTTTTCTTTATTTTTGTAACTTATTGTTTTACCTGTTGAACTGATATAAAAGCTACAACATTTGCAAATGCTGATTTCAACTATTTGCCATATACTAATTTCTTATTCTCTCAAAATCTTTTTTCTTTTAAAAGTAAATTTTCATACTTTTTTTATAAAAATGTAATTAAAAATTTGGAATTTATGATAAAAATCTTGTCAGAACACAAACTGATCACTTTTTCACTGTTGAAAATGCACTGAACATCCTCAAGGAAAACTTGAAACATTCACGAGTCTGTTTTCATGGTAGAACCCC
The DNA here is from genome assembly GCF_043380555.1 of Nothobranchius furzeri. Classification (NCBI taxonomy): domain Eukaryota; kingdom Metazoa; phylum Chordata; class Actinopteri; order Cyprinodontiformes; family Nothobranchiidae; genus Nothobranchius; species Nothobranchius furzeri. Next base: position 55,754,678 of record NC_091748.1, on the reverse strand, counting down.
AGATGTGACCAGAGACTTTAACCAGAAAGGGTTTTTTAATGAATTGGTGATTGCTCTATTATAATTTAGCTTTTTCTTGCGTTATTTACCTGCTTTGTTCAGTGTTGCAGGAGCCTTTCAGCTGTTGAACAGCAGGCTGTTCATCACAGGTCCAGTGTGCAAACTTTTTTACTTCTGGACAAAATAAGCTGAAAAAACTCGACGCAAACTCAACAGAAAGGCCCTGCCCCGCAGAGAGTCTGTGCAGCAATAATTCTGACCACCACATCTCAGTGCTGCCCCTTCTACCTAAAAACTCTAGTTTAATGATTAGTTCAAATCATTTTGAGCAGAAATGTGTTGATGTGGGGTGTTACTCTTTATTAAATCTTTATTTTTGGCCTCTTTTTCTACACAGTGCACTCAGCAGCTGGCATGGAATTCAGTCGGATTGATGCTTCCAAAGCCTTTTCCATGAACAACACAAATGACTTCACTTTTTATAGAAATACAGACACATATGCAAGCCTGCCAACATATATTACAGCTTTATATACAAATGTATAAATGTACAATCAATAAATACAGTACTGAGTACTCTTGAGATGAATCTTGGACATTATTGTAGACAGATTTCAAAGGCTTGCACGTCTTTTTTAAGAGCTGAGTTTAATTGCTGAGGTAAATTGTCTCAGGTGAGACAGGAGAAAAGAGTTTGTTTTTATGACAAAATAGAAGACATAATTAGATAATGCAGATCCCTATTGGAGTGCAATCAAAGGTTTTCACATCTAAATGGTCTTTTAAAGTGACCAGTGACACAAAACAAACACCATTAAAGAACAAACAAGGCTTCAAAAGATAAGGTGTTTTCACATAACTCATATTCAAAGAAAACATTATTGATAGTGATTACAGTATTTACAAAAAAGGACAGCGAGGTTGTGATTCTCCGTTCAGTAGATAGCAAATGCTTCTTTGGTCCCTGTCGATTGTTGGCAATCAGTGGTTATAAAAAGGCAAGCGGTGGGTGCAAAGTGATCAAACGGACATGCAATGATGTGCAGTAATTATGCCTATCACTAGGAATCATCAATACATTATTACCAATAATCCAAGTTCACATTGGCACAGGAAATCCATCGTTTTGGGTTTCAAAATGTAACAAAAGCCCGTAAAAACAGTACAAGTATGATACAAAAGCATAAACAGCGATTACAATGCAGCAAAAGCTACTGTAACGTGATGACGGAGCCATTTCTCCCCTCTAAACAGCTGTTCTGTTTGACACAGTGCCAGAGTGCATGAAACAGCCCAAGGTCATGCATTCACTCCTAATGTTTACGTTCCAGCAGTGAAGACAGAAGAACGAAGAATGAACTCTTTTCTTTTAATTAATCAAAGAACTCTATTTTAATAAAGCTAATCAAAACTATTGTTAGTCAATAATAACCATGTGACCGATCTGTGAAATCACAATGTTATGAATAATGTTTAATAAGGAAATTACGTATTGTAGCCACTAGACAGCTGATTCACAAGATAAATAATCATGACACATTCCGGTCGCAAAATCCAATCAGAACCTTCACATCTGAAGCGTGGCAGAGTCTCTGTGGTGTTTGTTTAATCTGTCAGCTGTGATTCGTCCAGAATCGTAAACATCAAAGATTAATAAGTCAGAACAACGCCATTTTGAGTTCAGTCTTCAGCCAGCTCTCAAAATCATCTGATGTTCCTCATTGCTAAGTGGAGTACGGACCGGCCATCTGTACTTTTTACTTTTAAGCTGAGAACTGCCAAGCTGGGAAAATCCTGTCGTTGTTATCAACAAACAACGGTTCCTTCAGAATAAAAGCTGAACTCCCTGACCTAAAGGGGGGTCCCTTCTGACACTGTGAAACACCTGCCGTTTTTACCTGGAGCCTACCCAAAGACTGGTTTGTCGTGCTGAGGACACTGCTTCGTTCGGCTCCAGTACCGTTGGGAGGTCGAGGACCTGGCAGCCTGATCTGTAGGGGAGTCTCCCTGACGGGTAATGTAGAACGGCACCGATAGCGTCTCATGCCTTTTCTGACCAAGGTTCAAACGTCGATCAGTTAGGAGCAAAACAACATCTCCCACTCAGACTCGCTTCTCCAGAACGGGGGGTTCTGAGCTGACATTGCACCAACACACACTCCACCTCATTCAATTCCATTCGCATCCATCACTAGAGAGTTAGTCCTGTTAATTGTTTAAAATAATTTAGATAATAAATTTTGCTTAAACGTTCCGAGGTCTCTCTCTATTCTCTTGTCTTTCGTTTCATGCAAAGTGTATTTTGAATTTCCCTGTAATAAAAAGAACACTCTTCTGATTTTAAAAGCCCAGGTCCAGAGATGGGGTCCATGCCAGGTATGGACCATTAATATCTCTGGTCATTAATTAAATTGTAATACCCTTCATTTCCATTACACTACTGATAGCATAAAGTTGTTTAAAAAAGGAGAAAAGCACGTCATGAAGAAGTAATCAGTAACATTTTCAGCAGCAGAGTTTGCAGAGAGAGGTGGGAGGTCATGAGCTGACTGGTGTAGAGCGCTGGGGACGAGGTTATGTTGGTTTCACTGGGGTGGGGGAGGGGTGAATCTGGGTCCAAGGATATGTAAAGGCTTTCCCATTGTTTCTGTGGGCTGTCCATCCTTGGCTGGGTTAGTAGAGATGGATGATGCGCATGATGGGAAATCTTCAAGTTTGCTTCAAGCGGTGTTTTGTTCAAAAAGACTCCCCTGCATTTTGAGCCTGTGCATCCTAGAGGGAGCAAAAACAAACAGAAAACAAGAGATGTGATGCTTCTGATGACAGCCGTTTAACATTGTGTTGTTCAAAAACAAACAAGTTAGATTTTCACTTTGTTTAAATTTAGGTTACCGTCTTTCTTTACGGCTTAGATTGTCCTCTTTTGACTTGACGAAGACCGCTTGTTCCCCTCCTCGCACGAGGTAAGCAAACTCTCCATCTTTTGCGTTGAAGATGACCCTGAAATCACACAGAAGGAATCCTGTGTGAGTTTGGGCTGAAAACACTTCCCTTGGTCAGCTCTGTGCATCCAGCAGGTTTAACCTTACTTGGACTGAGTCTCTCCACATTTGATGCGAAGCTTTCGGAGGTGAAACTGGCTGCTGCCCCACCAGTCAGACCAGCTGAGGATGGCATCCTTCTCCCACTGCAGCTTGACGATCATCAGGTCGCCGATGTCCACGTCGGTGGTGATGAGGAAGGACAAGGTGGAGTTATCATTCAGCATTGGTCTGCAGGGTCAAAGACAAATAAGATTATCTTCATTTGGAATCAGAATTTTTAAATTTTCTGCATTTCGAATGTTTGAAGAGCAACCAGCAGTTTCTTACAGGACAAAGGCGATGTTCTCCTTCTCTCCGTGGGTTCCATAGAGAGAGATCTTCATCGGCTGCTCAGTGAAGCTCATCTTGTCTTTGCTGAAGAAGTGTGCTTTTACTTGGTAGTGAAAGACTGTAAAACGGGGAAAAAACAGATGGTTTTAACCTCAGAAGTCCCCCTAGAATCTCTCTAAACCACTAAATCAAACAAATCCCTTAGCTAACCTGAAGATTTTTCTGTTAAGGTGCAGCAATTATTCACAGATTTTGTTTCCATCCTACATTATTAAATCAGCTGTTGCATCTTTTATGGATAAAAGTCACTCGTTATGTTGTGTTCCCTCATCTACCAAAAAACCCACAACCTCCTCCTTCTGAACCCGCGCCACTCGCTGCATTCCCAAACTGTATTCGGTCTGCCAGTATTCCCACTAAATTCACTCGGGATAAAGTCGGCTCCAAGCAGTCACACTCACACTAAGCATATGCACCCATAGCAGCTAAAATAAAGAAGGATTACTTTTAATTAAGGCATGTGAATGATTTAACTCACAGCAATTCCTTCTAAATCCAGACCGACTTTTCTACTTTTCTAAATGTCAAGTGTGTTTTCTCCCAGCCTGCATTCTCCTTTCCGATCCTCCGTGGCATTTACCTTTGTACGGCATCATATCACGGGTTTTGAGGAACATCTTCGTGCTGCGGGCTGTGCGGACTTTGTTGATGTTGTAGCCGAGCATGTTGCAGCGGTTCTTCCGGCAGCTGAGGCACATTCCCTTGTTGAAGGTGTCTTTGGAGTTGCAGCGGTAGGCCATGCTCTTCTGCTGGGTGTTCACCAGAGAGTCGATGAACAGATGGATGGAGCGCTCGTGGGAACATTTCACCAGCTGGTCCATATCTGCAGAGCAGAGGAGCTGCTGAGCCTTCCTTCAGATAACATCGTGCAAAGCTGAAAAATGACTTCCAGATGACCACACACACAGGGGGAATTCTTGGATCATTAGAAACATTAAGGAAATTTTGAACTCCCTGTAGTTTAAAAATGCATTTTACCATGGGTGTGAAGTAGTGTGTGTGCCACAAAAGGGACAAAATTACATTTATTCATCTATATTTTACTATTCCCTTTGAAAAAGTTTTTTTTTTTTTTTCTTTTTTTGCAGGATTTGAGAGCAGATTTTGTGTCACATACTTTGCAGGCCCTTGATTCCCTCCAATGCGATCCCCAGCAAGGTGTTCTGGATGTCGCACCCCGGCTGGAAGGTGCCTCCATTGGGGTAGATGTCGATGTGACCCACGGGTCTCTGGATGCCGATGCTGCGGTCAGGAGAACCCCTGGTGTTGGTGTGCAGGACGTCCACGAACTGAGCATCGCCTCGGGACAAGGTGCTCTGTTCGTCTGCGTGTTCGAAGGTGGGACCAGCCGGATCCAAACCTGGTGGACAAGTTTAACAAAAACATGTGTTTGTCTTCTCTGATGCAAAACAGAATTGCAATTGTTTGATCAAAGGCAAAGAGAAGACAAGTTGTCGTGTACTGATGTGCTCTGTTTGACCTCTTCCTGCATTTTGCAGCTTTTTACAACCACTGAAGCCATAAAAAACTGCATGAGGCAGCTCTTGACAGCTCAGATCAGTGTAAAGAAACCATTGTTCTAGGCAGGTCAAAGAAATTTCAGAGCTGGATAAAGGCCAGAGTGGTGAATAGGGGGTCGAGAGCTGGCACCGACTAGCTGCATGCACACTTACAATGCAGGCCTGGAATGTAGCAGCTGACAGATTATGTTTTATCTGAGAGCTGCTTTGTTTCCAGGGAAGAAAAGCACTCACGCTTTAAAGTCTGGCATGTTGTTGTTTACGTGCATTAGCTGTGGGACTAAATCTAATGTCAAAAACCAGTTGATTTGATGGGACTCGGCTAATCGGGCCTACCTGTGATCCTGCTGATCTTGTTGTCAGTGAGGCCTCCAGCGATCCCAGCCACATGAGCTCCCAGACTGTAACCCAGCAGATGGATCCTCTCCCAGGGCAGCTGCAGCTCATCCTGAAAGCCAAGAACAAAAAATCTATTCAACCTGTTTAACCCTAACACCCCCCAATTGGGGGGCCTCTACAGTTTCATGTCCCAAACATCTACAACTGTCCACATTCTCCAAACACAACTAAAACCACAATCAAACAGCCCAGATGGGAAACAAGGCCATTTTAAATTGTAATAAGTTAAGATACAGTGATATTTGAACTTTCTTTTAGAAGAGCATCTGGCCTTCTCTGGTGTCTGCTGGGAAAAATTAAACCCTTGAACAAATTTAGTTGAGGACCCCTGGAATAACTAAAACAATTGACTAAATTTCCTAAATAGAAATTGACCTCACAACCTCCATCCTGTCAGCACTTTCACACGGGGCAGCTCTTCTAAAATAAAGTGTAAGTATTATTTTATCTTAATGTATCAAAAACCAAAAATTGCTTTGTTTGCAATCTAAACTGTCTTGATTGTAGCTGTAGCCGTGCTCGGGGAATGCAAACAATCACTGACACCTGGGACATGAAACTCCAAAGGCCCCCAGTTGGGAGGCGCCAGGGCCCAAAGAAAAAAGGCCTAGGGCCTAAAGGGTTAAAAAATGGTCCTATACATTTAGCAGGGAGATTTTTTGGGGCAAAACCAAGGGGGGCATTCAGAGATTTTTCATGCATTTCTCCAAAACTTTTCAACTTAGAAGCTGCAAAAACAAGAAGGAAGCTTGAAACTGTTCCAACTGACACTGAGCCTTTCAATGGGAGACTGTGAGCCACAAACATGACTGTTAAATGTGTTTATAGCCATTTAAAATCTGAAACAGCAGGACTGATGTCTTTGCCAAACCGGGTCAATTCCACTCTGATCCAGCTGTTAGAGAGCACCCCTTCAAGATTTGAGAAAATTTACCTGCAACCAGGAAACGAACTTAGCGACGTCACGGCCCACTAGCTTGGTGTATGCTGCAGAGGTTGGGTAGTGCTGGTTGGCCCGGGTCAGCCAGTCAACCACGATCACGTTGGCGGTGGGTTCACGTTCGTACAGAGCAGAGACCAGTTTGGGCACCCAGCTCTCAAACATCCCTGTCACCTACAGAAACACACAAAATGCAGTGTTAAGGAAAACTGGTATACGTTTCTTTTTTCTGTGTGTTGAAATCTGCCAAATAAATTTGTATTTATCCACAATTTTATGTCATTAAAGAGCAAGTCACCCCCAAATAAACTATTTTTTTCTGATAAACTATATAAATGCGTGTCTAATCGTGCTGCAGACACGTGTAGCCAATAGTTTTGCACTTTAGTGCATTTTAGTTAAAATTTAAAATTTCTGCCGGAAACTGTCAGTGTTGTACCGTTGTCAGGTAAAAACTCTTCACTGCATTTGAATTTAAATCTGACATCGCCATTGGCTAAGAGGTATGCTATGATGTAAACTGGTAGATTATGATGTCACAATGTCGTGAGTGTGTGTATTTGTAGTGGCTCCACCCTCTCCGTCTGCTAGGCAACAGCATTTGTTGCATTTTTCAAACATGAAGTGGGAGTGAAGTACGCTTCTTGTAAGGGGTGACTTGCTCTTTAACTTCTAAAACTCACAACAAAAAGTGTGGACCAATAATTTTCTGTACGGTTCTCGTTGTTTTAATAACATAATTAGATTTTAAAATGCAACATTTTTAAATTTCAGACTGAGGCAGAGCCGATCACACTGATTACCGTCCAAATCTGACCACAACCACCATGATGAGAGAAGCTTTTCCACAAACATCAAATTAAACAAATAAATATGAATTCAGTTCATGTCTAACCTCTGAACTGTTTACTGCAAGCTCACTAATTCTACTAATTCTCCTCTATGTTTCTTTGCCACACACAGAAAGTGTGTGTATGTTTTCCTGCACGGTCACACAGGAGGTCAGCTGCTGTGTGGCGTGATTTACTTTGGCCTCAGCTCTCCTTCTTTGTCCTGTTGTTGGACCAGAGCCAAGGCATCATCAGGTTCAAATTTCCCTGCGTGACTGACGGACTTTAAATCACATTACAGGAGAAGATGGATGGCTGCACTGTTTGCTCCATGTTGGCCTCACTTCAAAAATAACATGTCTTTTTACATTTTTCTTCCATTCTGCAGCCGTGATGTAATTTCACCACAACAGAGCCTGAGCCAAAGAGAGTGTGTTTAGTTTGCTGTACCGTCCAGCCATGTATCATGATGAAGGTCTGCGTTTCTGCATTGAATTCACATTCTTTGATGGTTTCTGGTCTGCCGGGCACCAAGTAACAGATATCATCTTCTGGCAGCTCCGCAGTGCGCAGGGAGAACTTGGACACGATGTCCGAGAAGTCTGTCAGCCATTCAGTGGTGGTCGGCAGAGGAGCAGAGGTGGCTGTGGTGTTCACTACACACACACACACACACACACACACACACATACACACACACACACACACAAGGAAGGTAATTTAGTTTAACGATAACAAAGAATTGCTGCCAGATTAGATTGGAACAAAGAAAAAAAACGTTTTACACAATTATTACAATAAACTGTATTTTTTTATTTCTGTTTTGGGCATAAAAATGTATCTGATGCAGAAGAAAAGTTTATCTGAGAGCTCATCCAGACTCAAGTGTCATGAAGCAATGAAGGTATCGCCCCCTTTTGACTTTTCTAAGCTTCTACCATCATCAAACCTAGATTAGCCGGATAAAAGCAAAATACAAGCCCGAATTTAATCTAATCTCCATGGTTACCATCAGTTTATTCAATGAGTCAGACATAAAAAAATTTAAATAAAAGCTGGTTTTGGTGTTTTTTGGAGCTAAATTTGATGTTTTTGAGCTTCAAATCCTTTAATTTGAATTCATAGAGATTTTTTTTATATATTTTAGTTCTAATCTCCCCCTTCTTTTTTTGGTCCTTCCTCAGACAAAAGGCTCTTCTTCATGCTGTCATGGAGCTGAATGGCTTGAGCCGGGATGTGGAGCTGAACTCTGAAAACTTCTGGAGGGGTTACTCCCGGTCAGCGTGGAACAGCATGCATTCATTAACCTGTTTCCTGAGGCTAATTTACCTCATCACATCTGGGTCACCGTTTAAATAAACACAATAAACATCCGCCGAGATCTTACCAAAAAGTGTTGCGTTGGTAGGTTCAGCATCTGAAGAAAAAGTTGCAAATATTTTTCCCAAAGTTATCCAAATAGTCAAAAAGCAAACACTTTCTTTTCCCATATTATTATTATTACTGAGGTTTGATTTGATGTTAAGTTTCCTGATTAGAAGCTTCTGTAGGTCTTGCTGCTGGTATTAATCCTCTTAAACCCAAAGCACCGGTGACAAAGTGGTGAGGAGTTGTGGTTTAAGGGTGAAGTTGCTTATGGTCTGTAGCAGTTGCTGCACCAAGTCATCTTTATGGGTGGCTTATTTGAATTTTCCAACGTGATTGGCTGAAGGTTTGTAGGCGGAGACTAAACTTTGTCCCAGCTCTAAAGAAAAAAAATTCATCCTGTGAGGAAAGCTGGCCCCTGGTTGCAGAAGGTTTCACTTACAGTACACGGTGCCATCAGCTAAAGAAGAGCTGCCTTTCATCTAAACCCAAGTTATAGTTTCGTTTTATCACATTTGGGATTTAGAAACACGCGGCACTAGAAGTCATTCTGTTACTAAATATCTACTAGACACTTTGGGGGTTAAATCTGTCGAAAGATGCATGTTTTACTAAATAAATTCAGTTTTTTTCTTGTCAACTTTAAGTCCTTCTGTAGAAAATAAAACCAGAGGAGAAGGATTTCTAACACTTTACATTAAGGGTGCCTTTATTAGCCTTATTTAGTGCATAATTAAGCATTAATAAACTATTAAATAAAGCATAAACTTCATGCTTAATATGATAAATGACCTGCACTTGAGTCAGGGGACTCCAAAAGCTCTTTACACAGCAGTGTATCATTCACCCATTCACACACACACATTCACACACTGATAGTTGCCACAGCTGCCTTGGGGCACTGACGGAAGCGAGGCTGCCAAGCTCAGGCACCACCGGTCCCTCCGACCACCACCAGCAGGTGAGGTGGGTTAAGGGTCTTGCCCAAGGACACAACAGCAGCATCCTCTGTCCGGAGCCGGGATTTAACCTGCAACCTTCCAATTTCTGGACAACCCGTTCAATCTCTTAAGCTGCTGCTGTCCTACACATATTATGTATTGTTATAGTTAACAATAACAGTAGCATTATTGAAGAGACTGTTTGTTTATTAATGGTTAATAATGCATCTTAGTAAGGCTGATAAAAGGACCCTTATTTTAAAGTGTAAACAAAGTATTTGTAAACAGAAAGAAAGGCTTTTTTTACATTTTAGACTAATATCTATAAAGTTAAATCAACAATAGTTCTCAAGGTTGAAACACTTTTTTCTTCTGTTTGATTTTTGAATATTTTTGGCCAAAATGTTTGAGGTAACTCTGAGTGGATTTGAAGCTCACATTTGTTTCCTTATTTATCATAAAACTCTGCAACATGTGCAGGAAAACAGATGCCTTAGGAAACCTTCTTTCATGTTTAACACACGAGAGTTTTTCTATCGGTCTTTTGAGTCTGTTTACTTGCAAAATATCACAGAAAAAGAGGTCAAGTTTCTGTTTTTGAAAGAAATAAATACCATAAAGAAGCACACGAAGTTCAGATAGATTCCAAACAAGTGTGAGACTGGAGGTTTTCTCCTTTGTGCTGCTGTTGGGGGTTGTCTGTGTTCACCCTGAGGCCCACCGTCTGATAATCTGACTGCTTTCATGATTCCTTGCACATTCAAAGGCTGTGTGGGTGTGCTGAAAAGCCCCTTTTTCATTGGTGGACCTACGAGTGAAGCACATGTCAGAATTCCTACAAGGTGATGCCCTGCTGCTTTGTGAAAAGTGACGCTCCTGTCTCCCTTCAGGTGACGAGGAACAAAAACAAAAAGTGGAGGCCAGGTGGATGTTGTGGCTTTTGTTTTGCCCTTCAGGGCCCAAAACAAGCTCAAGGAGAGCAGGAAACGCACACGCATGTTTAAGAGAGAGAAGAAGAAAAGCTAAATCTTCATTACCGTTTCAGAACAAGAGCAGCAAACACAAAGCAATTACTCCACTCATCAACCGCTATCATGTTCTCGTTGATGTTAAAAAAGAGCAAAGTTAATATTTCCCTCTAAATCTGTCACTATAGATTTGACATTTCTGAGTACAATGCGTGAGCCGAAACATTATAACCATCTAATTCCAGATCTGACTAAGTCTTTTAGCCCCCTAGAGAACATCTAAGAATCTTTCTGAGCAGTTTTTTACAGGATGTTTAAATGAGTGGTCATAATGTTTTGGCTGATCTGTGCATGAGGATGGCTGAGAGGAAGGTGATGCTTATGGTCCGGCCAGTGGGTCCAACCCGGTGATTAGACAGAAGACAGACGCCCTTCCCTCAGCCTGTGGCGGAGACACACCCTAGCAGCAGCATCTCAAGAACACTCGGCTCCATGGAGGATTCTTCTGTTATCGAGGACTTTCTCAGCTGCTTGGAGGTTATTTAGACTCAAATAAAAGAAATCGAGCAAGATAAAGATGTGGAGGAGGGTCAGCGGTGAGGACAAGAAGCTCAGAATGCATTAAGTTTTGTTTTTCCTCTGGGGAAATTTAAAGATTCCCTTTGTTTTCCGGTCACCGCTCTTTGCACAAATAAGCTTTTCAGACCAGAAGGTGGAACACTTGTTCTCATTCCACCATCTGGGTTTCTGCTGCCTGGACTCCAGCAGCACATCTGAGCCTCACGCGTCGCTCAGTAAACTCACAGGATGTTTGGGGTCAACGTGGCGCTCCGAAAACCAGTTGCAAATATTTAACTCAGTGATAAATACTTTCCCGGTGTCTCCTTTTCTGCCTCTTGTGCATGCAACGTTTGCACGAGTTTATAGGGAAGACTCTGCAGGTGCCGCTACAGGTGTGGTAAAATCATTCTGTTATGCTCACACACACATTCTGAATGAAACATTGTGATGACACATCAAACACTGAGGAGCATTCTAGGACATCAGACAGACAAGATTCACAGGATTCTGCTGGTTGGTGAGCGTGTTGGTGTGCATGCTGTGGGTTTTTATCCACAAAATAAAACAATCATTCAAACTTTGAACCCCTCAACAAACAGCATGCCTTTATCTCCTTTTTTGAATGAATCCTCCCTCTCACATCCTTCATTCATGTCCTCCTCTGCTCCGTGTTGGACTGTGCACGCAAAGCCACAGAAAATATGCGATATCTAACCACAGTTGCATGTGCAAGGCCACTCGCTTGTCTTACTGACACTCATCACGCTGTGTCCTCCTTTATCTCATCGTCTCCACCTTCATATCTCCTCAGACGCAACAGGATATCTGAAGACCTTCAGAAAGTTCTAGCAGTCTTTACAATACATTAGCCTTGTGGCTTAAAAGCTAAAGAAAAAGCAGTCAATTAGCAGCTTTGTTTGGCTGAAGTCCAAGATTTAATGTGTGGCACTAAAAGAAAAGTGTCTCCTCTGTGGGTTAAGTATTTTATAAGTGTCCTACTAAAGACTCAGTCAGGCCATAAAAAGCCAAAGAAAGGTCCGGGGACGAGACGTGTGTTAGAGAGGGCAGACGTGTTTTATCCTTCTGTTCATGGGGCGAAGTAAAGATTTGTGCTGGCAGTTTAACAGTAGAGCTAATTGATACAAGAAGTGTTATCTGCACACAGGATGAGGGAGCGTGTGCATGCTGTGCTCTGGTGAGAGCCCTGTTGGAGCATTCCAGTCATCACAAACCAGCTTTGTAGCAAACAGTGACTTGCACTACCTGAGAGACGAGTCGTTTCTCAATCTGGTTGGTTTTCTTGACACAATGGAGTTTTTTGGCTTTGTGCAGTTTTTTTTTTTTTTTTTTTTTTTTTTTGCAAAACTGATGAAAATACATGACATCTAGGCAGATGCAATGCATTGTTGTATAAATGTAGCCTTTCATGTGTTTGTGCGTGCATTTAAGGAATTTTAACTATAAAGTCCAGCAGCTCTGTCATCATGCTGAACACACACACACACACATCTGTTGCCAATGTGTGTGAGCTCTCAGTGTCCAGCACACATATTTGTATGCATGGATTTTGTTTTATCTGGATGTGTGGAATGCAGCAAATCTGAAACCTCGAATGAAGCCTGCGTTGCATCCAGTTCGTGCAGTTGGTCACTCTGGGGTTGGGGAAGGTTTAAGGAGACACTTTGTGCATGCAGTCTGGTCTGATTGGAGTTTCTCAAGGCGCCAACGATGTCCCAACCTGAGAGCAAGAGCAAAGTTTCATAACTGTTGGATTTCATCCTCTCCGGAGGATGCCAGCATCTGAGAGGCGGCGAGGGGGGTGAGATTGCACATGTGGACAAACAGGCAGGAAACGGTTGGCCTTCAGATTTACTGTAAACATACCTGGGTTCAAACTGTCAGATAACACGTCTTTCAAATTTAAATGAATGCCCTTGTTTTGCAGAATAACTGGCAGCTGATTTCTAAGGTTTTAGACAATTGATTCCTAACGCTGGGTCCTGCAGCTCCACCCAGCAACAATGAAAGCAGCAGGTTTCGTTGATCCAGTTTGAGCGTGGCTGCAGGTGAACTGGTTTGTGTTAGATGTTGTTTTGTTTCGAGCGTTTTGTCGAGATGTCTCCCTTCTAAGCAAAAGTCTGTCGGATGTTTGTGACAGCAACGCGCAGGACCATAATCTGCTCACTTTGCATTAAATGAAATCTTTGTACAAAAGCCACAAATGATCTTTTTAAGAATCAGACATTTAAAAATGACATCTAATTCAGGATTTGTTTTGTTTGTGTCACAGCTAGAAAGAGGTTTTGTTGGGGAAAGAAAAGACTTTTATATTCCAGTTTCTTTCTGGATTTCTTTAGGATGAAGAAGAAACATCTTAAAGTGTAAGTGAGTTCATCCTTCTGTAGGTCAGTCTTCATCGCTACTAGAGCACATGCAGCTGCTGTTTCTGTGAAATTTGAGAGCCTTTGAGTGAACTGGCATCTGCTGTGTTGCACTGTGGGTAAATGTGGATTTTACCGTGAATAGAGAAATAAAAGAGGTGAGACTTTTGGTTATGCTCTAAATTAACTTTAGAGCTATAATATTTATTTAAACACAAGTAATATTTAATTTGGAAAAGTTTATACAAAAATCTTCATGGGCAGTTTCACAAGTCCCACTTTTTCATTGTTAATGTTTTTTACTACAATACAGCTTGCAGCTATTGTATTTAGCTGTGTTTATTTACAGTGTATTTATTTCTTTACAGCAGAATTCAAATCCATCTCTTCCTGAGCCGCAGCATTTGACCTCCAACACCGCCCAAACACAATGAGAATGTTGTCTCAGCTTTGTTTTTCCTCAGCGAGCAGGAAAGGTCTCGCTCCATCCACCTGTGGCGGTCTTTCAGACCACAGTAACATATAGAAGAGCATTAGATCATGTTCCAGCCCTCCTTCAGCTATCCTGCTGTGCAGTCACACACACACACACACACACACATGTATATGCACACACACACGCACAGCCTCTGTTTCAGAGCTGAGACCCGATTAAAGAAAACGAAGCTCTACAGAACACCTCAGGGACAACCCGCTGTTGGACATGATGAGAAGCTGAACTTGTTTTTTGTCTCACATGTTAAAAATACGAGGAGCTCTGAAGGGTTTTAGTTTACCCACCCTAACCCCACAAACGATCGTGAAATGAGGGAAAGTTTAAATCGTGTCAATAAAAATAGGCCTTGAGACCTAAAAACAAGCCTTTTTCAAGCAAAAGTTCATTAAATTTATCACAGGAACGCAATTGTAATGCTGTAATACAGGGGTGTCAAAATGCGGCCCACGGGCCGGATCCGGCCCGCAAGCGGGTTCAATCCGGCCCACGAGATGGTTGTGTAAACTTTATTTGCATACTTTACAATGTAGAGTGAAAATAAACTCATCAGTGTGAGCAAGTTTCCTCTGTAATGAGTATAAATAAAACAAAGCTGCGCTCAAGGCTCACACAAGAACTTGAATCACATCCTGAAGTTGGCCGCCACTCAGGATGTGACTTCTGATATTGATGTGCTGGTGAAAGCTAAAAGATGTTAAGTAAAATGAGTCAAATATATTTTAAGTGCTGCATGAAATTGATCCTGCCATGTGATCTGTAAGCTCTTTGAATCACTGAGGATTGTTTTTTTTATTTGTTGATTTTTATATATATATATATATTTTTTTTTTTTCAAATTTTCAAGTACACTTCAGGTGTTGTACTTGTACTATTTTGGATACACTGTCCTCAGGCTCCAGCCTTGTTTTATATTGATTGTATTAAAACAAAGAAAACAATCTGAAGTTTTTTTTAATTTACCGGTCCAGCCCACTTGGGACTAGATTTCCCTCAATGTGGCCCCTGAGCTAAAATGAGTTTGACACCCCTGCTGTAATAGTTCTACTTCTGGGGTTATTGGATACACAAGAACATGTTATCCACCAAAACTCGGATTTTAATCAGAAGGATATGAAACTAAAACATTCCACTGATTTGATTCCTCACACCACCTAATTATCAGATTATTAATCTTCCAAACCTCTGAGAAATGCAGATGGATCCAAAGACATAACACAACACAAAAGGTACTTCAGTAAGATGTTAAAACTAAGCAGACATCAGAGGAAAATAAACACAACCACCATGCAGGGAGCAGGAATTTGGCTAAATGACGTTTCACAGTGAGGGGGTGACGCTGAGGATCAGTGGGGTGTGTGTGTGTGTGTGTGTGTGTGTGTGTGTGTGTGTGTGTGTGTGTGTGTGTGTGTGTGTGTGTGTGTGTGTGTGTGTGTGTGTGTGTGTGTGTGTGTGTGTGTGTGTCCTTCATACACCCTGACTTCAGTGGGACTCTGCCCCTGCAATCACAAACTCCTGCTTTTGGCCTCTGAGGCATCTGCAGACGTTCTGAGGCTCTAGCTGGTGTTTTTCTCTGCCAGTGATCGCTGTCATGTTGATTCATGTGGACTCTTCTACATCTGGTGGAATATTTGGAGATGAGGAGTGGTCATCCAGCGCAAGAGGAGGCCCGGTTGGTTCTCCTGACACTTTCTCACGTTCAGATCTGGTCTTCTGAGGCCCTGACTTCTGTTTATTCAAATTCAAATTCAAAAATACTTTATTAATCCCAGAGGGAAATTGATCTTACTGATCCATCTGCAGCCAGATTGAAGCTGAAGTCACATATAGACTCAGAAACTCTAGTTTTTAGCATTTTAAAAAATGCTCAGTAAATTGTGACACATTCAACAATGAATATGAAGATGTGGACATTATGAATGAATATGAAGATTTTTTAGAGAATAGTTGTGTGGTTGCAAGTTTTTAATGACGATGCAGGGCCCCCTAGTGGAAAAGGGGTGAAATTAAGAAAAGAAGATCTACTCACTTTTATTTGTGGCATTATTTTACATTATTTTAGCCTTTGAGAGAATGTTACAGGCTTTAAAAAGGCTAAAACAATTTTCTGATAGTTTTAACACTTATTTTAATAGATTTTTACATACATTTTGCACTGTGTGTCTGTAATGTGTTAAACCATGCTTGGAATAAACCAGCATATTTTAGTGGATATAAATAAGCTGGTTGTGTTTTATCAGTGGCATGGCCCACGCATCACTCCTGACTATTAATGATGAACCATGTGGAGTCTGAGGGAGGAAAGAACCTGCTGTAAAACAGGAAGTGTTTTCAGAGGGAACAGGAACTCAGAGTGAGTAATTGATGTGAGTAAATGAAGTTAGAGGTCCTTACTTTTGTCTCATTTGAGTAAAATCTATTTTCTGTGGTGCATCATCCAGATGACAGCAACTGTGTGAGTGTGGTAGAGGTCAAACCGTAGTTATGAGGTCAAACTTCAGCCTACTTTTGATAAGACAGAAAATATGTTAACTTTATAATAAATGTTTTACCTCCCTTAACTAGTTGAAAACCGTTTGTAAATTCTCTCTGCATGTCATCAGGTAAACTATCTTCCCTTGAACCAAAGATTGGAAACGCCCTCGTTCCATCATTGCCGTTTATTTCAGATGATGACCAAATACTTCATTCTCATGTACGCACGTTTTCTTCACTTCTTGAACTTACATCTTTGAAATTGTTCGCTGAAGTTTTACCAGAATTATCAGATGTTTCAACATTTAAAAATAAATAAAACAAATTACTGTGAATGTTTGCAGAAAACTGCAGCAAAGAATCCTGTTTGATTATCGTAGATTAAGAAACCATAACCACTCTTAAGTTTTATTAATATGGGGAAAACGGGTGAAACTAGGACAAATAGAATGTGGTTCAAAAGTTCATTCATGTCCAACATTCAGCTCAAAAGGTTAAACTAATATATTGATACGTTATAATTTTGTTTTAATACTGTTATAATAGTGACGATTATGATTTACAGCTTATGAAAACCCCACATTCAAGATCTCAATTAGAAAACACCTGCAAACGGTTCCTGAGCCTTTAGATGGTTTCTCAGTCTAAACTTGTACTGGCATAAATGGACTTTTGCACCATATTCTAATTTCTCAGGTTTCACCTGTAGCTGTATTTAAACATTTCATACGATCAAAAAGAAAGCCAACAGCAAGTATTTGACTGATAGACATTCAAATGACAATTTCTTCATTAGTGGCCCTGGTGAGAAACTACACATTTCTTTAGATCTTCTGCTGATTGTATTGAAGTCAAAAGGTCAACCTGACCTCTGAAAAGTAAATAAAACAGTTTGACTTTCTTGCTGAACTTTCAAAGTGTAGAAGACAAGTCACACACTGAGCTGATTTCAGACAAGCTTTCATTATGGATCAAAGCCTCTTTCTGATTTTATGTCACTAAATATCCAGTAAGCAGAATTTATGCATTTGCCTTTGAAATGAAAAGCATCACAAAGTATCAGTTTGGATCATTTTTGCACTCTGTAAAAACATTTTCATGAGCAGCACTGAAACAAATTATGAAAAATCATTTATTAGAATTTCCCCTTGTGCATTTTACAAGACAGACTGTCCAACTGAAGAGTAATCACCAACACAGTCTGCATAAAACTAAAAACACAGCATAAATATTTCTAAATCTGTGTGATGCACTTGCAAGCACTGATAAGCAACAAACGTTTGATGGAAGGAAAAAAAACAGCCTAAAATGTAGGAATATTACCTCAGCAGGAAAAGTGGGATGCTCTAACGAGCAGAAACTTTCTACCAAGCTTCTGACGAGCTGAGGCCAGGTCCTAAATGCTTAATCTAGCATTCAAGGCTCGAAACGGACACAAAAAAGGGTTACATATGGTTATTCTACAAAAAATGTACAGGACAGAAGATCACTACATCACAAGGCTAACAAAGAAAGCACTTCAAATGTATTTAAGATCTGCAGTAAAACAAATTTGTTAAAAAAAAATTACAAAAACAGTTTATCCCATCAGTGACGAAATGACCAGCGGAAATAGTTCTGACATCACAGATCAATAGCGCCGGCCGAAAGCCCCCCCCTGCAGCGCGCTGCCCTGCATCAGCTGGTTCTGTCTGTTCAGAGCTCCAGAGAGAGACTGAGATGTTCCTGTGTTCACAAAGCCTCCACGGCTGCAGGGAGAAGAAGAAACAATCAGATGGCAGCTCTCCTTTGACTGTGTTCGGAGAGATCAAACCCACTCACCCGGCCATTCCTCCGCGGGGTACGTGGCTCTGACTTGAAACGCCTCCGTCTCTACCTAGGATTGTAAAACCACACATCAGATCTTCTAAGACATGTTAAAACATTTCATATCAGTATTTATGTTCTTTTACTTATGCTCACCTTGCCACGGCCGGTCTCCGTCCACCTTACGACCAGAGTCCCAGTCACGGCCCCCCTCCCTTTAAAAACAGGAAAATAAATCCTAGCTTACATTCCTGTTCAGGAAGCGTCACACCAGGTTTGGATGAGCTTCAAAAGAAGCTGGTTTCAGATCAGCGAGAAGCTCACCTGGGATTCAAGCGCTTATCGTAGCCCCCCCCCCAGGAGTCTCTTCCATCTCTGCCGTGTCTGTCTGAGAAATGCTGAGGGAGAAGACAATCAGCTGAAATGATTTTACTCTTCCAGTACAGGGAGTGCAGATTTATTAGGCAAATGAGTATTTTGTCCACATCATCCTCTTCATGCATGTTGTCTTACTGCAAGCTGTATAGGCTCGAAAGCCTACTACCTATTAAGCATGTTAGGTGATGTGCATCTCTGTAATGAGAAGGGGTGTGGTCTAATGCCTATATCAGGTGTGCATAATTATTAGGCAACTTTCTTTCCTTTGGCAAAATGGGTCAAAAGAAGGACTTGACAGGCTCAGAAAAGTCAGAAATAGTGAGATATCTTGCAGAGGGATGCAGCAGTCTTAAAATTGCAAAGCTTCTGAAGCGTGATCATCAAACAATCAAGCGTTTCATTCAAAATAGTCAACAGGGTCGCAAGAAGCATGTGGACAAACCAAGGTGCAAAATAACTGCCCATGAACTGAGAAAAGTCAAGCGTGCAGCTGCCAAGATGCCACTTGCCACCAGTTTGGCCATATTTCAGAGCTGCAACATCACTGGAGTGCCCAAAAGCACAAGGTGTGCAATACTCAGAGACATGGCCAAGGTAAGAAAGGCTGAAAGACGACCACCACTGAACAAGACACACAAGCTGAAACGTCAAGACTGGGCCAAGAAATATCTCAAGACTGATTTTTCTAAGGTTTTATGGACTGATGAGATGAGAGTGAGTCTTGATGGGCCAGATGGATGGGCCCGTGGCTGGATTGGTAAAAGGCAGAGAGCTCCAGTACGACTCAGACGCCAGCAAGGTGGAGGTGGAGTACTGGTTTGGGCTGGTATCATCAAAGATGAGCTTGTGGGGCCTTTTTGGGTTGAGGATGGAGTCAAGCTCAACTCCCAGTCCTACTGCCAGTTTCTGGAAGACACCTTCTTCAAGCAGTGGTACAGGAAGAAGTCTGCATCCTTCAAGAAAAACATGATTTTCATGCAGGACAGTGCTCCATCACACGCATCCAAGTACTCCACAGCGTGGCTGGCAAGAAAGGGTATAAAAGAAGAAAAACTAATGACATGGCCTCCTTGTTCACCTGATCTGAACCCCATTGAGAACCTGTGGTCCATCATCAAATGTGAGATTTACAAGGAGGGAAAACGGTACACCTCTCTGAACAGTGTCTGGGAGGCTGTGGTTGCTGCTGCACGCAATGTTGATGGTGAACAGATCAAAACACTGACAGAATCCATGGATGGCAGGCTTTTGAGTGTCCTTGCAAAGAAAGGTAGCTATATTGGTCGCTGATTTGTTTTTGAATGTCAGAAATGTATATTTGGGAATGTGGAGATGTTATATTGGTTTCACTGGTAAAAATAAATAATTGAAATGGGTATATATATGTTTTTTGTTAAGTTGCCTAATAATTATGCACAGTAATAGTCACCTGCACACACAGATATCCCCCTAAAATAGCTAAAACTAAAAACAAACTAAAAACTACTTCCAAAAACATTCAGCTTTGATATTAATGAGTTGTTTGGGTTCATTGAGAACATGGCTGTTCAATAATAAACTTATTCCTCAAAAATACAACTTGCCTAATAATTCTGCACTCCCTGTACATTCATGCAGCAGCTGCTCAACTCTTACCTGTCCATCTCTGTCAGCACCCATACCACGGGCACTGTCTCGCCGGTCCATCCCCCCGTCGTCCTGAAAACGACCCCGATCACCTCTGTGATCAAAGTCCTGATAGCGATCCTGACGACTGAAATCTGAGCGGCCGTAGCGGTCATCCATACTCATGCGCTTATCGGGCCAATCATCTTTCCTGCAATAAAACAAGGCGTGTGATGGAGGTTCTGTCAGCTGGTGAATGATTTTATTTACCCGGACCCTTTGGCTGTGTTTTCTGTACCTTCCATCCATGTCAAAAGGCCTCTTCACTCCGCGTCTATCCTGATCATAGCGCAACTGTTCCTGCTGCCTCCTCAGCTCTTCACGCTCTCTGAGGATGCGCTCCTGCTCGCGGCGTCTCTCGTACTCGATACGCATCCTCTCACGCTCCAGGAACTGGCGCTCCATGCGGTCCGCCTCAAGGCGCTGCTTCTCCACCTGGCAACAAACAGCATGAGTATATATCAAGAAACACATGACGAGCACAATGGGATCATCTGAAAATTATAATTCTTACATGACAACAAGCACTTTAAAGCGTTCTGTGTTGCAGAACTTCAACGACAGAAATGACCGACTAAGGCCTAGTCCACACGTAGCCGGGTTTTTTAAAAACGAATATCCGCCCCTCCAAAAACTTGCATCCACACCACCGCGTTTTAAAAACAAACTCTGTTCACACGTACCCGGATAAATACGTTGTTAAGGACATGCCAGACCTGTAGGCGGCAGTACTTCCCCCGTTCTTAACCTCGTCCTTCGTCTGTGGTCTTCCGCAAGGAGCAGTAATTCCGCTTGCAAAAACAAACAAGCAGAAAGCGCTTGGACAGTTGATGGATCGGGTAGTGACAGAGCGCAGCTCTGAGGGCTTCCATGATGCCGGCTAATGTAAACACAGGTCGCACACGTGATGTCAGCATTTTTTGTCGCGGAAAGTGACGTTGCGGACCTTAAAACTCCGGTTTTGTCTGTCCACACGCAGAAACCCAAAACGGAGAAAACGCAGATCTTCACTTTGGCCGGAGTTTTTAAAAAGATCCGTTTTCGTGTGAAAAAACTCTGTTTTCGTGTGGATGACAGGCCAAAACGTAGGAAAATATCTACGTTTTGGCAGATCCCCGGCTACGTGTGGACAGGGCCTAAAACCAAGTCACATGACTTTACCTCCAACCAGTGTCTTTTAGTCAGCAGATGCTTCTGTTCTTCCTTTTCCCGGAACAGACGGATTCTCTCCCGCTCTGAACGGGGATCACGACGGCGGTCCCTGAATGGAAAATTGAAGATTACTCTCTAATGGGTAACAACTACAGACATAATACTAATGACAGGATTAAGAAGACAGATGCACGTGTCTCCAGGTGTAACTCTTACATATATCTGCGTCTCTCCACCTCCCTCATCTCCCGCTCTCGCTGCCTCTGTCTCTCCCTCTCCCTCTGCTCCTTGATCTGGTCAAACGTCAGGATGCCTTTTCTCTCTTTGCTAGATGATGTGCGATCTCGACTCTTTGTGCTCTGAATGAGGAAAAAATAAATAACCAGTCTCTTTAGAATTCACAGCTGGAATAATTCATGACGTCTGTCAAAGCAGCCCGTTTCCTTACCCTGTCCCTGCTCTTGCTCTTGGTTTTGACGCTGATGACAGGCTCCCCCTTGGACTTGTCCATAACTACAGTCCTCTCATTTTGCTCTGTCAAACAGGAACAACAATAAAATAATGTTTTAAAGTTGTTTTACTTAATTCTGAGTGGAGTTGATAGTAAACTAGATCAAAATTCACCTTTATCATCTTTTCCTTCTCCATCGGTCTTGTCTTTTGCCTGAGACCTGCAGAAATTTAACAAAAAATTAGAAACTCAATAATAAAAAACTAAATTTAAGAAGTTGTTTGCTTTTCTTATATTGGCAGTTTCCCCAATTTAACCTTTATTTTTTATATTTAACTAAAACTTGCATCTCATGCTAAAGATTTAGATACGGTCGTACTTTGAGTCAGAAGAGTGTCTCCTCTCGCTCCCAGACTTCTTGTCTGCTGGCTTCTTCCCTGCAGGCTCGTTTTTAGCCTAAAAATATTAAACAAGACCAAATTTACTCCAAAGAACTAGATGAGCTCATCATTTCTAAAAATTAAAAGATCTAAAGAGATACAGGTGAACTCACCTGATCCACAGAGATCATCCTGCCATGCAGCTCGGTCCTGTGGAGGTGACTGATACAGTTGGTGGCCTCCTCTGAAGTCGACATGGTGACCAAGCCAAAGCAGCGAGCTCCAGGACTCTTGGCATTGGTCACCACCTTAGCTCCAACAACCTGCAGGAAGCACATATTTGTAAAAGTTGTGTTGAAAAAAGAAAAGCAGTGTAAATGAAATGTTTTGAACCCACTCTGCCATATTTGCTGAAGAGAGCCTTCAGATCAGTCGCTCTGGTGGTTGTGGACAGACCACTGACCCACAGATTCTTGCTGCCCGCTGCAGCACCACTTCCTGCGGCTTCACACAAGAAAACAAATGAATGATTATAAAACCATTAAAAGCAGAGATAACATGCACCGGATCAACAGGTCACCCACCCTTTTCATCTTTTGACTCACTCGTGGCGTCTTTCTCCTCAGAGCTAGAGACAAAGGGAGAAAAGTCATATGTAAATGCACAACAACAAAAGCACCTGTGGATTCCTAAAATTGATGTTTGTTTTTATTTTGGTGCTAATATTTAGATCCAGTGACCAACCCCTTGTATTCCACAGTGGAGCGAATTTATGGAGACTAGATGAAAACCTACCTCTCCGAACCCACAAACTTTTACACTTATTGGATAACAAAGTGGAACAATTGAGTGTAACAAATGACAAAAAGAGAACACGTATTCACAGAACAGTTTTACCTTCAAAGAGCATCCAAATTTTGCTAACACAGAGAGGGCCAATGCAACAGAGATAACCATTTTGGTTTCTAGTATACAGAAAGCAACAAACCTCTTTTTCTGATCATCGCCCTCTACAGTAGAGGACTCTTTCAGCGTAGAGGCTGAATCCGCAGCAGCGTTATCTTCTGTCTTCTCATCTTCCTCACCCTTCTTAGAGCCCTTTTCTGAATCAACAGTTTCACCCGTGTCACCCTGTTCGCTTACACTAACAGCCTGCGAGTTTTTGTTTTCAAAGTCTAATGTCTCTTCTGAAGCGCTCCGCCCGTCCCCGGCATCTGTCACGGTGGTGTCGGCCTCCACAACGCTCCTGTCGTGCTCCGTATCTTCGGACGCTGCGTTGTCAGACTTGGCACCGGTGATGGACACATGGTCTTCTTCTCCGGTGGTGGTGGCTTGCTCTTCTTCGGGGCCCGTCTCATGGCGATCTTCGTTAAGCGGCTCAGATAAACAAGACCCGGCTACTTTGTCATTTTCTACGGATTTAACAGGAATAGAATGGCACAGAGTTTAATCACTTCTGAAACACATCAATGGTTAACGTGGAACTGGAAAGGTCTGGATTAGGAACGTCATCATGACCTCTGGCCTGTGCTCTTATCACTATGCAACAAAAGGTTGACGTAGACCCTAACGAAGAGACTGGAAAAGAACCCAAAGGCTACAAGACAACCAAGCAACAAGAAGGTGGAGGAGTGGGGCCTTTGGTTCATTTAACAGGCGGAACCACTTCACTCTAATCACCTGATCCAAAACAAAAGAGCTCAGTGATGAAAAGTGCCACAAGCCCAGCCATGGAGACTCACTGATGTCCGTCTTCTTTCGGCCTTGCACATGTTCAGGGTCCATTTTTATAAACCACAACTTCAGCTGAGGTCCAAGTTTCATTTCCAGCGTCATGGCCTGCAACAAGTCTTGAGGGATCTTCTTTGTCCTAATCTTTACGCAGCAACCTAAAAACG
The DNA here is from genome assembly GCF_043380555.1 of Nothobranchius furzeri. Classification (NCBI taxonomy): domain Eukaryota; kingdom Metazoa; phylum Chordata; class Actinopteri; order Cyprinodontiformes; family Nothobranchiidae; genus Nothobranchius; species Nothobranchius furzeri. Next base: position 55,730,641 of record NC_091748.1, on the reverse strand, counting down.
CTACAGTCACCAGCAATGGCTCAATCGCCCCTGACCAATGAGGTGTAACTGCTGACAATGTGCATCAAACTGTTAACCGCAAGTATGCAAGCACACTGGAACCCAAAATTATCCAGCAAACACAAATATGTGGATTTTGTTTCTTTTTAAATGGTTAACACAATATCAACACAAAGCCAGCAATTCCCTTTGGGTTTCCAGTCTCTCCTTCTGGTTGTAATTATACTTAGAGCTTGCAATTCCAAGGTCAAGACTCTAAAAGTAATCTGATGAACCTTAGTTACCAGTACCTGCTTGTTCTTTTACATCATCAGCGTCCAGATCCTAAAAAGGATGTTAAGACAAAGGTTAAAAGCTGAAAAACAAGCTTCAATTGTTTATTTTCAAGTTAACAATTTAACATACCGCAGGTGCAGAAGGGTCTAGCAGAGCTTCATCTTCGTCGAGTGTCTCACATTGGTCCAGCTGTTAAAACACAAAACAAATCGCATAAAACATTTCAAACAAAGATTTCTGTGAACAACTTAAGTCAAATTCCTCACCTCCAGATCTGCGGTGTTGAGTTCCAAGGCTTCATCATCTCTGTCAAAGTTATCTTCATCCAAGTGATCGTCGGCTGGTATCCCGTTGTCGTTTTCCGTCTCATCCAGAACGTTCATGTCAAGGATGTCCATGTCCTGCATGTTCTCCTGATCATCCTGATGAGCAAACATATAAGAAGATGAACATCTGGAATAACAAGACTTCAACCTGCATCAAAAAGTGATTTTTTTTAAATCAGCAAACACACCTGTTCATCACGGGAATCCTCCATGACAGCATCTTCTGTTTCATCGTTCTCCGGCTTGGAATCTAAGGAAAACAAACTTCCCTTAAGCCTACTTTCGCTCCCTCCGGTTAAACCTACTATTTACTGTGTTAACTCCACCAAGAGTGAATTAAATATTAAATAAATAATAAAACAATGTTAATTTCAAATTCTATACAAGGTACAGCATTTGTAAACAGTCTCATTTCACTGCCCAGTTTGAAGTGTTGATGAGAGGAGTCTCTTTATTTCCGGCTGTTACGTAACATGGCTCCACGAGCTGGAATGACTGCGCGCGTGAGCTTCTTACCTTTGAATGCTCCTCGTTTGGGTGGAAGGGTCGCTCTTTTAGGGGTCGATTCTGGAACGACAACGATCTCATCTGGATTCCCACCCTCTTCTTCAATTGCCTATATAATACAATGCAATAAAACGACACAATCACTGTAGCACAAGACACAAATGGTCTGACATGTAGCCGTTTGACGCAGGGGTCAGCAAACCCGCTAGCATAGCACTGAGAAGCTAACGGAACTAGCTTACGACTGGATGAAACTGCGTGTTCAAAGGGGCTCGAGAGTCCAAACTCCGCTCGCTAACATGATTTATTGCTTTCTGTCAACAACGATCAGCTAGGCATTAAATAAAAGTGTAAATAAACCTTTTTTAGACGTTCCGACAGGACGCTCTTGACTCCAGTCGTGTCTAGATTTCGTTTCTTCAACTCGGCCTTCAGATCGATAACTCTCAGGTCCGACAGCTTGCGGGTTTCTGCGTCCTCGGGAAGCTCCACGTCTGCTGATGCGTTTGCCATCTTTTCGTCAAATCTCCAAACGTTCAGTGAATAGACGAAAGTATTTAATTAAAGCTGCACCACGAATGGAAGCAGCAAGCTTGCAGAAAGACTGCAAAATGGTGGACGGGGTGATGGGAAAGGTGACGCTACTGCGCATGCGCTGTTGAGCGTTGGTGCAGGTAAACATTTGCAAAAGGCAGTTTTAATCCAGATATGTCTACGATTTAAACTGCTCATCACTCTCAAACATATAGTTGTTCGCATTAATTTAATAACGTTAGCAATATTTGATACTATAATAACATCAATTTTGGTCAAAATGACACGATTCCGTTCAGAATTAACGACGATTTTAAACACCCCTAAAGTAAGACACAAGCACAAAAAGCAGCAAAAACAAAGTCTATTTAACTTCAAAATGATTCTTTTAAGTTTAAAAAGCTGAACGCATTACAATACAAGTTTTTTTTTCTTATATGATCATGACATGATATAAATATGTTCATAAAACAAACCCTAAAATATAGGCAGATAAACTCCATACAATAACTTATAATCAGGTCAATCCTCTCTGAAGTTGATACTTTCATCTTTGGTTCTAAATGACTGCCAGTTTCGCACGGTGTCACTGTAAAAAACCATCAAATTGACACAGTAACCTTTCATGCACGCCAGAGCTCTCCTCCTTGAACCGTCACCTTATCGTGGTGGAGGAGTTTGAGTGCCCTAATGATCCTAGGAGCTATGTTGTCTGGGGCACTTTGTGCCCCTGGTAGGGTCTCCCATGACAAATTGGTCTTAGGTGAAGAGTGAGACAAAGAACGGTTCAGAGGATCTTTCACCGGGAGAAGTTTCTACATACTGCGAGGATGTCTAAGGAGGGCCTGATAGAGAGAGCCCGGGGAGATGGGAGTGGTGTGATCCTGTTGTGTCTGTAGAAGGTTATTTTTTGTGCATGTCTGTAGTCAGGTCCTGAGTTTGGGTTACTTTGTTACTATGTCCATTGTCTTGTAATGTCAAGTGCTGGTTGGAACCCTCTTTGGAGAAAAGAAAAAAAGTAATAAATGAAGATGTCAAGAAAATCATCCGTGCTCTGCTGGCTGGTTTATGTAAGTCCCTGACAAGTATTGGCAGAGGTGGGATTTTGCTAGCCATGAGTACGTGTTGAATTAGTGAGACCCAGGGAAGAAACCATGCAGCGAGGCAGGGTCAGGCGACCTGTGGAGCCTTTGGAGCCAGCTGGACCGGAAAAGCAGTCGGATGGTTCTGAAGATGAGGGGGCTGCTGGCTCTGCAGTTGTGGAAGCGGAAGGATCCCGGGAGCCAACGTTAACAGATCTTGTTGGGATACTTCAGGCACACATGAGCCAACAGACGGCCCAGAATCACATGTTGATGGAAGAGGCACAACGTCAGGATCGGAGGTTCCAGGAGCTTCAGCAACAATTTCAGCATCTGCAAGAGGAGCTACAGCCACACCCTCTCAGGAAATCTGATTCTGGGGAGCTGGAACAAGGCGACGAGGAACAGGTGGTCGAGGGTCACAAGACCATCAGCTCTCCAGGTCAGTGTCGTTCCTTCTCAGAGCCTAGACTGGAAAAGTTAACAGACACTGATGACATTGAACATTTTCTGATCACTTTTGAGAGGATTGCTGCATCCTGTAATAGGCCGATGGCTGACTGGGTTTTCCACCTTGTACCACTACTCACTGGGAAAGCCAGGAGTGCCTATGTGCACATGGACATTGAGGAGGTACGTGACTATGAGTCTGTTAAGGGAGCTATTCTCAGGAAATATGATATCAACCCAGAGACTTATCGACAGAGATTCCGCTCGACAGAGGTTGAAGCAGGTGAGACTCCTAAAGAGCTATATGTCAGGCTAAAAGAGCTCTATGACAAATGGATCCACCACCAAGGTAAAACTGTTAAAGACATTGGCGAAATAGAAAACAATCATACAAACCCCTACAGATCCATCAACTGTCCAAGCGCTTTCTGCTTGTTTGTTTTTGCAAGCGGAATTACTGCTCCTTGCGGAAGACCACAGACGAAGGACGAGGTTAAGAACGGGGGAAGTACTGCCGCCTACAGGTCTGGCATGTCCTTAACAACGTATTTATCCGGGTACGTGTGGACAGAGTTTGTTTTTAAAACGCGGTGGTGTGGATGCAAGTTTTTGGAGGGGCGGATGTTCGTTTTTAAAAAACCCGGCTACGTGTGGACTAGGCCTTAGTCGGTCATTTCTGTCGTTGAAGTTCTGCAACACAGAACGCTTTAAAGTGCTTGTTGTCATGTAAGAATTATAATTATAGAGAAGTTTCTTCGTATGCTGTCCCCTGAGCTTCAGGTTTGGGTTCGGGAACATGACCCTCCATCTGCATCCAAGGCTGCTTCATTAGCAGAGGTGTTTGTCGCAGCAAGATGAAAAGGACAACCCTGGAGCTACACTGCTTGGAAGACTTTCAAAGAGAAGGATAATCGGAGGTCCCCATATGGACGTGCAGCCTGGGAAACTAAGCAAGTCCCGTCAACAGCGAAGGCGGGAGAAGTTTCTACATACTGCAAGGATGTCTAAGGAGGACCTGATAGATAGAGCCCGGGGAGATGGGAGTGGTGAGCACAATGGCTGTGCTGATTATGTTTTACAGGATGACATTTTGTATCTGCAACAAGGAGTACAGAGGCAGCTGGTGGTCCCACGAGAGGCACGAGAGATGGTGCTGGAGTTGGGTCATGCTATTCCTTGGGCTGGCTACCTGGGGAAGCAGAAGATATGGGCCCGTATTCAACGCCATTTCTACTGGCCTGGTCTGAGGTCCGATGTTGCCCAATTTTGTAAAACAAATCTCTTAAGTGCTGAAGGTTCTGGATGTGCCGTGAGCTGCGGTGAGCATTCACAGTTTTGTGACTAATACTATAATCTCATCTATGAAGGTCTAATAATATGACTGCTAATTATCTTTCCCGCTGGAGCGGGGGAGCTTCTTAAGGAGGGGGGACTGTGACAGCTGCCCTGCTGTCACACTTCAAGTAAATGACTGTTAATGTTTCTTTTATTTTGAACAAAGGTGTTTGTTTCCATGGATTGACTGTTTGGGTGACTGTATGAAGTGCACACATTCAGTTACTCATCAGTTTTAGTCTGTAGGGGTTTGTATGATTGTTTTCTTTGAGTTGTCAGTGGCCTTGGAGTTGGAGCAGCTGTAGCAGATCACTTGGCCTAATCAGCACCATTGGGTCATACCAACTCTCAAGGGAGAAGATTCCTGTGTTTGTGTATTTAGTTATTCTCTTTTGTAAATAGTAGTTGGGTTTTGATGGTAATATGTTTTGATGGTAATGTTTTCATTTGAAGTAACTCAAACAGAATGGACTGATTAGTATGAATTTGTTAGGGGTAGTTTATGTTCTTTGTTTACTGATGTCTCCCCACCCTATTGTGTTGGCAGTGGTCTGATCAGCCACTATTTAAGTTGATCCTGTTGTGTCTGTAGAAGGTTATTTTTTGTGCATGTCTGTAGTCAGGTCCTGAGTTTGGGTTACTTTGTTACTACGTCCATTGTCTTGTAATGTCAAGTGCTGGTTGGACCACTCTTTGGAGAAAAGAAAAAAAGTAATAAATGAAGATGTCAAGATAATCATCCGTGCTCTGCTGGCTGGTTTATGCAAGTCCCTGACAGATGTAAATTCAAAGAGTCGGAGTACCCGGCCGGAGGGTTATCGGGGTCCCACCCTGGAGCCAGGCCTGGGGTTGGGGCCCGTGAGCGAGCACCTGGTGGCCGGGCTTTCGCCCATGGGGCCCGGCCAGGCCCAGCCCGAACCGGATACATGGGCTCATCCAACTGTGGACACACCACCCGCAGGAGGAACATGAAGGGTCCAGTGCAGTGTGGATCGGGTGGCAGACAGAGGCGGGAGCCTTGGCGGTCCGATCCCCGGACAAGGAAACTGGTTTTTGGGACATGGAACGTTACCTCGCTGGCGGGGAAGGAGCAGGAGCTTGTGGCAGAGGTTGAGCGGTAACGTCTAGATATAGTCGGACTCACCTCGACACATACCATTAGCTCTGGAACCCAAGTCCTTGAGAGGGGTTGGACACTCTCCTTTGCTGGAGTTGCTCCGGGTGAGAGGCGGAGGGCTGGGATTGGCATTTTGTTAGCCCCAAGACTCTCTGCCTGTGTGTTGGGGTTTACCCCGGGGGACGAGAGGGTAGCTTCCCGAGTGAAGAGAGGAGAGGCGCTGTCAACTGATCACCACCTGGTGGTGAGTTGGATCAGATGGCAGGGGAAGATGCCACGTAGACCTGGCAGACCCAAATGCATAGTGAGTGTCTGCTGGGAACGCCTGGCAGAAGAATCTGTCAAGACGGTCTTCAACTCCCACCTCCGGCAGAGTTTTGACCGCGTCCAGAGAGCAGTGGGGGACATCGTCTCCGAGTGGGCGTTGTTTCACTCTGCGATTGTTGAGGCGGCTGTTGCTAGCTGTGGTTGCAAGGTGTCCAGTGCCAGTCGTGGTGGCAACCCCCGTACCCGCTGGTGGACACCAGAGGTTCGGGGAGCCGTCAGGCTGAAGAAGGAGGCCTACAGGGCGTGGCTGGTCTGTGGGTCTCCGGAGGCAGCAGACAGGTACCGGATAGCCGAGCGGGGTGCCGCAGTGGCAGTTGCCAAGGCAAAATCTCGGGCGTGGGAGGAGTTTGGTGAGTCCATGGAGAAAGACTATCAATCGGCTCTAAAGAGGTTCTGGCAAACTATCCAGCGCCTCAGGAGAGGAAGGCAGCAACTCGCTCACACTGTTTACAGTGGGGATGGGGAGCTGCTGACGTCAACTGGGGCAATAGTCGGACGGTGGAAGCAATACTTTGAGGAGCTCCTAAATCCCACCTATGCACATTCCGATGAGGAACCAGAGCCGGGAGACCTGGGGATGGATTTTCCAATCTCGGGGGCAGAGGTTGCTGAGGTAGTCAAACAACTACACAGCGGCGGAGCCCCGGGGGCGGATGAGATTAGTCCTGGGTATCTCAAGGCTATGGATGTTGTAGGGCTGTCGTGGTTGACATGTCTCTGCAACATTGCATGGTCATCAGGGGCAGTTCTGGTGAGGAGGGTCAGATCGATAGTTGAATCTCAGATTGAGGAGGAGCAATGCGATTTTCGTCCTGGCCGTGGAACTGTGGACCAGTTCTACACCCTTGCAAGGGTGATGGAGGGAGCATGGGAGTTTGCCCAACCAATCCACATGTGTTTTGTGGATTTGGAGAAGGCTTATGACCGTCTCCCCAGGAGCACCCTGTAGGGGACACTCCAAGAGTATGGGGTGGGTGGCTTTCTGTTAAGGGCCATTCAGTCCCTTTACCAGAGGAGCGCAAGTTTGGTCCGCATAGCCGGTAGTAAGTCGGACCTGTTCCCGGTGAGGGTTGGACTCTGTCAGGGCTGCCCTTTGTCACCGGTTATGTTCATAACCTTTATGGACAGAATTTCTAGGCACAGCCGTGGTGTGGAGTGTGTCGAGTTTGGTGGCAGGAGAATCTTGTCTCTGATTTTTGCGGATGATGTGGTCCTCCTAGCTTCATCCAGCTCTGACCTTCAGCTCCTGCTGGGTAGGTTCGTGGCAGAGTGTGAAGCGGCTGGGATGAGGATCAGCACATCCAAATCTGAGACCATGGTTCTCGACCGGAAAAGGGTGGCTTGCCAACTCCAGGTCGGGAGAGAGGTCCTACCTCAAGTGGAGAAGTTTAAGTATCTCAGGGTCTTGTTCACAAGTGAGGGTAGGAGGGATCGGGAGATTGACAGGCGGATTGGTTGGTTCAGCATCTGCAGTGATGCGGACGCTGAGCCGATCTGTTGTGGTGAAGAGGGAGCTGAGCCAGAAAGCCAGGCTCTCGATTTACCAGTCGATCCACGTCCCAATCCTCACCTATGGTCATGAGCTTTGGGTAATGACCGAAAGAACGAGATCGTGGATACAAGCGACCGAAATGAGTTTCCTCCGTAGGGTGGCCGGGCTCAGCCTTAGAGATAGGGTGAAGAGCTCGGACATTCGGGAGGGACTCGGAGTAGAACCGCTGCTCCTCCGGATCGAAAGGAGTCAGTTGAGGTGGTTTGGGCATCTGGTCAGGATGCCTCCTGGACGCCTCCCTGGGGAGGTGTTTCAAGCATGTCCTGCCGGCAGGAGGCCCCCGGGTCGACCCAGGACACGTTGGGGAGGTTACATCTCCTATCTGGTCCGGGAACGCCTTGGGGTCCTGCCGGAGGAGCTGGTGGAGGTGGTCGGGCAGAGGATGGTCTGGGGCTCACTAGTTGGGATGCTGCCCCTGCGACCTGGACAAGCGGAGGAAGAGGAAGACGACGACAACGACGCATGCCAGAGCTGCAAAGTCAAGGTTACGGCATTCCAGAGCTGCAAAGTTAAGGTTACGCCAGCTGGAGGATTCAGACGTACAAATCAACCTTTTGCTCACTTAGTGTTCAACGCAGACATAAATAAACTGCCAAGGTCTCCCGCAAAAGCCTCATCTCTCTACTAAAAGTCAGACTGCTGGATTCCTCATTCTGAATTATTGAATCCACATGAATCCTACAAGCCTTAACAACTTATAAGTTAAATAATCATATGTATGACTCAACAAGATGTTTAAACCAAATACTTGAATAACCTGTGCTTAAATCAATGAATTTGAAATGAATGTTGCTCTTACAATGATCCATTACAAATCTTATGGCCAGTATGTGTTTGATTTAATAAGTTAATCATTATCTACACTCATACACATCTTCATAAGATACAAATTAAGGTTAAGGTTCACCTCACAGAACGTTTAAAGATTCTTTACTCACAGAATTAAGGATCTTGTATCTGAAGGAAGGCGTGGCTTTCTGAGGAATGTTTTGGTGAAGCCTTCCAGACATGGCACATTCTGATTTGCCAGAATGGCCGGAAATCATGGGAAAGTTGTTTAATAAAACAGGAATTACTTCTCGAGTAATGCAGTTTCGAGCAGAGTTTCGAACCGGCCAATTCGGAACAAGCATCGTTGAGACATCTCTTTTGGCATACAATCAAAACCTGTTTGCACGCTGCAAGCTGATACATTCAGACGGCTCCCTAAGAGCCACATCCACTTTGGACACAAACAAGCATTCCAGCTACTGTTGTGACCTGGAAACATCTCAAGACTGGACGGGTCGTATCGAAGTTAATCTTCTGGCTTCAGGTGCCGTGAGGTCCACCTGACTTCTGACAGTCCGGATCTGCTGGGGGTCTCCGCCAGAGTTTGTAGACACAACAGATTGCGTCTGATGCTGTTTTGTGTGACAGTGTGAGCATCCTGTCACAGTGTCCCGATTGATGATGCGCCCTGGCTACTTGGCCAAGGGAATGTCCCTTTGGCTGACTGGTTAGCGCATATGACTCTCACCTGGGAGTCTAGGGATCGAATCCCGTCCGGGCCCTCGTTTCTCCACCTCGCCACATTTATTAATAATCAACTCTCTAGTTTATAGCAGACAACAAATTCTTTTACACCCAGATTTCACAATTTCAGATACAAAAATTCTGATAAACATCTAACTTACATCACACCACCTAGACATCACATTCCATCACCGCATATCCACTCGATCACATCTTGTCATGTAAAATCATTAGTTTAGAAAATAATAAAATTCCTTTTTAACTATATACTTGACTCTGTCTGAATTAATACAAAATGTGTTTATGGTCTCTCAACAAGCAAAGAACCCTTGACTCTTCTGATTATACATTCAAAGATCAATCAGATTGATATTTCATATTTATATGGAATAATCGCATCTTATTGGTCATAATTAATTTGCAGTCGTCACTCTATATAGTGTGACCGCTACATCACCATGACGTCATCATGACAATTAGTAGGAATTAAAATTGGACATGTCACTAAATCTGTAGTTTGCATCATTCATTTGGCCGTGTGGCCAACTTTTGCTGGAAACAGGAGATGGTGGGGCATCATATAAGTCTGGACTATCACACTCCTCTGGTACGTTAGCACTCCTGGATGAAGTCAGAGAGTCGATGTTGGAACTTTCTGCATAATAAGGCCAAGTGTTTGAGGTTGGACTAACAGACGGGAATTCCTCAACAAAGGAAGAGCTAACGCTGGTGAACAAGGAGGCTGAACAGGTTCTGGGCGTTCGTGGTTCATAGAGATTCAGTTTGGAGACCAGAGGTTTCCCCACAGTCACCGGCTGCTTTTCTTCTACCTCTTCATCCATGTTGGAATAGGTGTAATGAAGGCAAACAGTAAACGTGAGCTCCCTCTGTGAAGAACGCGTTAATTATTACCATATGGTATATTTACAGGAGACTTTTTCAGATGTCTAAAAAGTGTTAAACGAAAAGACAAAAGCGAGAGTCAAACCCGGAGTCTCTGCAGGCTGTGAATACGTGTGTAAAGACTTGGGACGTCCGGGCACCGGAGCTCTTCCTTAATCAGAAGTAAACTGCCAGCTTCAAGCAGAGTCTCCTGGTTGCTCTGTTTCAGATCAACATCCACATCCTGTTCAGAGAATTTTAAAAATCTTTTTTTTAATAGGCGTTATCTTGTAAAATACCAACAGTTCAACAGTTTGATCTTTTTGGGTTCTGAAATTGAACCCATATCATAATTTAATGAAAGTAGCTGAATGGATCTTGGCTTTAATGGTTTCATGGGAGGATACCATGATGAGCAATGCCACAACTTCAGGATTTCTCTGAGAAATTTGTTTTAAAGAAACATTCTTTAAAGCTAGCTTGATGTTACTAATGTGTTGCTATGACAACCAATTTAGGATATGATGAAGAATCCCCCAAATGTGTGATAAAACATATGGTAGGAGATAACCCACCGCTGGAAAGCCAGTCAGCTGAGCAGAGCAGGAGACGACCTCTCGTGGTTTCTGGAGAATCCGAGTGTAGATGACCATGACGTTGGAGAATTCTGCAGCAAATCCCAGCTGAACTTTCACCCCGCAGTCAAACTGGAGGAAACAGCTCTCAGGAAGAACTGTGACGTATAGAGCAACTGGATCTCAGTAACTTTTGCAATATTTAGTTCTTTCTACTATAAACCTAAATATTAGGGTACCATGAGCAACTGCCCACTGCAGGTTTCGAGCTGAAGAAGACGCAGATCTGTCAGTAGCCTGTATCTGATCAGTGAGGGAACGTCTTTCTGACAGATTGCTGCGAAGCTCTAGAGCCTGACGACCTCTCGCAATCGCACATCGACCCATGTCTGGAAAGATTAAAAAGACTTCATCTAAAGCTACATCAGTGAAGTTTTCAGCACCTCTGGCCTGAAAAATCCAGAAAGGGATGAAAAGTGCTGCAGAATCACTGAGCTGGATGAGTCTGTGAACTCTACCTTCAGCGACCCGGTCCAGCATGATGGTGACCTTCTCATTTTCACACACTCGCTGTTTAAGGAAGTTTATGAAGATGCCGTTGGCCACGTCTTCCCGGTTCACCTCATACGCTTTGGCATCAACGCATCTAAACTCAATGAATTACACACGAGACGTGAAAACAAAAAAACAAAAAAACAAGAGGATCTAAAACAACAGCTGGCACAGAATCGGCAACCTACGTGGCGTAACCAAACACTATGTTTGCCGTGACTTTGAGCAGTCCAGGTTGAACCTTGACATCATCATTTGGGTTTCTGGAAAATAAATAAATAAAGTTTAAGATACATATATGTATGAAAAATAACACTAAATAGTTTTTAAATTTTAAGCAAGAACTTTAACATTGATCTCAGTAATTGTTGAGTTAGAAACTTGACCAGTTTCATATTTGACACCCCTCTGCAGCCCTTTGCTGGACAGATGCACTCAAAAGTTTTGTGGAGTGGATAGGTGTGCTAGGGGGCGCGCTATACCTGCATAATGGCTCTTGGCCATTTTCCATGCAGGTAGCTAAAATGTTAGCTATTAAAGGCTAGCCATTAGCTTTTTCAGTTCTATAAAAGAAACAAAAGAAGAAAAAATTGTTTGCTTTTTTTGTTGGCCCTTCCAGGCTTCTGTACCAGTAACCTGGTTATGGAGGAGGGGTTCGTCTCACAAACAGGAAAAACACACTGGTGAAGTGGTGAATTAAAACAATTCACCGCGTCACCAGCTAATGTAGGAGAGGGAACATGTAAATGGTAAATGGCCTGTATTTGATATAGCACCTTCTAGAGTCCTGGGACCCCCCAAGGCGCTTTACAACACAATCAGTCATTCACCCATTCACACACACATTCACACACTGATGGTGATGAGCTACGATGTAGCCACAGCTGCCCTGGGGCGCACTGACAGAGGCGAGGCTGCCGAGCACTGGCGCCACCGGTCCCTCCGACCACCACCAGCAGGCAAGGTGGGTTAAGTGTCTTGCCCAAGGACACAACGACAGCGACAGACTGAGGGGGCTCGAACCTGCAACCTTCCGATTACGGGGCGAGCACTTAACTCCTGCGCCACTGTCGCCACATGTGAGTGAGTCACCACGGTAGAAAGACCAGCTTGTTGTGAGTGAGGATCTGTGGCTGAGGAGTGAAAACAAAAGAGAAACATTCGGGACTGAAGCTCCGTCAACACCGGCTGGCGACGCGGCTGCATTTCTAAATAAAGCATGTCATTTTGGCGGCGCTGCAGCTCACGGTTCTGGGAGAACCGGGCATGCCCGTCCCATCAACAGCAGGTGGAGCTTACCGCTCCGCCCATCTCACAACCAGAGCGTAAAAAAGCACATCTGCTTGGATTCTACAGATGGGATTCTGTGTGTGAATTAATGCCAGTTAAGTATTAAGTAAGTGTTGTTTGTGTGCTTGTTGTTCAGTAGCTAATGCTATAATTAATATCATCTGTTTTTATTTTTCATAAGACCTACACACACTGCGTGATGCGCGTTTGGGGAGTGCAGATGCTGGTTTAGAGTGAGAGATTGGAGGTGTGGCGTGAGAGCGTGTGAAGAGGGTCAAATGCGTGTGTCTCACGCTCAGCGCAGGAGAGTTGGCAGCTCTGGCAACCAGTGGGACGGAGAAGCTGGAAACTGTTTGGTGTTACTTTAATTTCATTATTAAAAAAAAGTCTTAAGAGGTGTACCTCACACGGCACATGTCCAACAGGAATACATTGAGTCCAGTCTCTTTCTCCTGCATCTTGGTGAGAATATTCTGCACACACAGGCAGTGCTGTGATGTGTAAGAGGCCGGAGCATCAATAGGAACCAAGAAACTGTTTCCGTAGTTCTCATAACCATGACCAGCATAATACAGCAGGCCTGCAGAAGCAACGGCCAAAGAAATATAAGACAAGGCAGACTCCAAACGTTTTCACGTGTTTCTTCAGCTAAATGAACACTGAATGTAGAACTAACCATACACTCCCTTGTCAAGCAGCAACAGGAACTCGGTCACGGCGCTGTGCATCTCCTGAAAGTTTAAGTCAAGCAGGGAAACCACCTTGAAGTCCATTTGTCTGAGAAGGTTGGTCAACTCGTGGACATCGGAAATAGGAGCACGGAGCTGACCATGGTGGAGGTAGTTCATGTTGCCAATCAGAAGAGCAACTTTGTCTGCAGCTGAGCAGAAGGCAGATAGGAAATCATTAAACTCAAACTCTAATTGGCACTGGACAATTATTTAACATGTTTGTGTGAAGGTCACCGTAGAAATTCATGGCTGCTGAGGGCGGACTTGTACTCTGATGTAAAGGATACACTCCTTGTTTGGAGGTCGACTTGTGGACTTCCTGTGACTCTACCAAAAATAATAGAAACAAATAAACTAAAAAGAATAAAGCCCACACTGGGCTCATGCACACTCAACAGAAAGTGTGAACGTAAAAAGGTTGCCACAAACCAAAAGACTGTAAATACAAAACAGGAAATAAAAGGGGAGAAAGAAGCAGAGGAACTAAAATACTATTGCGGTTCCTCTAATTCACGCCGAACATTTCAACAGGAACAGCACATTACCTAATCCACGGTCGACTTCCACCCAGGAGGCTTCTGTGACTGAACTCGGGCCTGTGTGAACGTGCAAAACAGGATACCTTACTCTACATCACTGCAGATCAGCTATTAATTGTGTAACCCTTCAACAAAAGGCTGTTAGGTTTTTTAATTAAAATTTTAACAATATGTAATAAAGAATAAAAAGTAAAGCCTGTGGGGGTCTCACCAATGGTGACGGTTGCCGTGTCGCTCCACGCTTCGTGGTACAGATTAAACACCTTACATCTGTACTCTCCTCTGTGCTTCGTGGTCACACACTGGATCTAGAAAACATACGTTTTATTCAGACACCATGGATGACTTCTCATAAGTCACTGCTTTTTTCTTTAAAAAACAAAAAAAAACAAAATTATTTTATGAAATAACCAAATTGTCTACATTTTCTACGAACTGGTTGATGAGATGGTAAACCACCATTAAAACACATGAAAATAAATTCACAATTCACAATCATTTATATATTTAGACAAAGGATGATTCAATGGCATGAAATCAAATTTGAAACGTAGTAAGATGCTAGCACATCTTTTGACTCCGTACTTTGTTTCATGTGGATTATTTGTATATTTAGACAGCCAATTTAAAGGTGCATCATGTAGAAATGACATCCCGTGGTAAAATTTGGTTACTGCAACCACTTTAACACTAGAACTCCCAGAGAGCCACCATTGCCCCCCCCCCCCCCATCTACCAGAGAGCCGCCATTTGCCACCATCTCCCCCCCCCCCCCCCCCCCCCGATCTACCAGAGAGCCGCCATTTGGCCCCGTTTTCACCTTAATCACTTGTGAATGTTCGCCTTTGTTCTGTAAATCACTTTAGGAGATGCTGGTGCTCCTGGTAAAGAGGCAGCTAGAGAAAAACCAGAGACACAAGACTACTCCACAAGAGCGTCTTCAGTTAGAGGCTACATGCAGGATATAATGACAGAGCATACAGGCATCTGTAAAACGTGATTTCTTTAAAATTACTATGTTTGTAGCCTTTATAGCTTATGTTGCATTCACAACTTGTGTGCTTATCTGAAGTCTTCACAAAGTCAGTCATAAATTATTTTGGGTGGGCAAGTTCAGTTGCTTTTTACAAAAGGGCCACAAAATGCTCAGGCAAGTCTAGAAAGCCTTATGGTTTTATTAGAACAATAAACCTTCAAATGCACAAGCCATTTGTGAATGCTTTGTATTAATAATAATAATAATAATAATAATAATAATAATAATACATTGAACTTATATAGCGCTTTTCTAGACACCCAAAGACGCTTTTTCACACACTCTCACATTCACACACTGCTAGTGATGGTAAGCTACTTGTAGCCACAGCCGCCCTGGGGAGGTCTGACAGAGGCGAGGCTGCCATTTGGTGCCGTCGGCCCCTCTGACCACCACTAACACAGGCAAGTTGGGTGAAGTGTCTTGCCCAAGGACACAACAGCAGGATACCCCTGGCGGGAGCTGGAATCGAACCCGCGACCGATCATGAGGCAACCCGCTCTACCACCTGAGCTACTGCTGCCCTTGCAACTCAATTTTGGGGGAATATACAATGCAGGTTTCGATTGTCCAGGTTCCAAAAGACGGTTCATAGCAGCTGTGATGAAGCTGCTTTTCAGGTGTTGAAAACAAGCCAGGCTCTTGAAAAGACTTCAGGTGATCAGCTAACTCTGAATAGAATTTATTTTTACCTGGCTGCAATTGCATGTAAAAAGAAACAGTGGACAGTGAAACTTCTTCAATCCTTTGAGTTTGGACGTGATCTGTTCTCCGTCTCTGCAGAAGCCACACTCCTTGAGTTTTTTAGACAAACTCTCAAAGAGGTGGCTGTCCGTCACAGTTCCTGAGAGTTGTCTGGCTACTTCTGCCTCTGCTCGTAAAGACAGAAGTTCACAGATCTCGTCACTCCAATTAGCCATGTCCGCTGGTTGTTCACTAACTTTCCCATGTTTACGTCGTTTATATACTTGTGACAGTGTGAGCATCCTGTCACAATGTCCCGATTGATCATGCGCCCTGGCTACTTGGCCAAGGGGATGTCCCTTTGGCTGACTGGTTAGAGCGTATGACTCTCACCCGGGAGTCTGGGGATCGAATCCTGGTAGTTCTAGTGTTAAACATCTCTGTTAGCTTGCAGGAGACACGACAACCCCACACCCACTGATGGTAAACAGTAGTTACGTCCCTCATTCCTTTGCTTTGGAAGGAAACATAGACCTTTTACTACCTACGTCATCAAAAGTTGCACGTGCAGCCTGGCAACGAGAGTGAAGGCTTCCTCATTCACCCTCGATACTAAAACAGCGTTTTAAACCCTTTGTTTTGAAGTTCTGAGCACATAAAAATGTCGGGTTGTTGCGTGTATGGATGCCAGAATCGCTTCTCTTCAAGCAGTGGAATGAAACTTTACAGAATTCCGAAGGGAGCACATCCATTTCAACATGCACATGCCTGAGATGTAACTGCAGCCTGTTCTGGTACAGTTGGCTGTGAAGACGTAGTTCTCTGGTTTGTTTACTATGACCCAAGCCTCGTACAAAGCAGTCTTGTGTCCTTGTCTTTGGCTAGGAAGGACTTCTGCCTTCAAGACGCAAAACTCAGAGTCTATGTCGTGATATTTTACTTTTTGTACGTGGCCACAGACAACATAGTTGTATGCATCTAACGATTTGTATGCCCGTAGCTTCTCACGTGTGTACTTACTGGGCCTCTCCACTAAAAACGTATATATATCGGGCCACTGGATATCTGGCCACGCACCTACATCTTCCACCCATTCCGTAATGCCACAGGGATCCGGGAGTCTGTTGCCATTCGTTAAAGTGAGTTTAGTAATATAACATTCAAG
This sequence comes from Nothobranchius furzeri, assembly GCF_043380555.1. Taxonomy (NCBI): domain Eukaryota; kingdom Metazoa; phylum Chordata; class Actinopteri; order Cyprinodontiformes; family Nothobranchiidae; genus Nothobranchius; species Nothobranchius furzeri. The sequence goes on along the minus strand of NC_091748.1, from coordinate 55,714,166 downwards.
ATTTGCCGGTGATAACCCCGCAGCGTAGCTTGATAAAGCCTGAAACAATGCCATTCACTGTTGCCAAGCTGCGCGCGCATTCTCGCTGACGTCATATTGTTTACAAACAGTAAAAGGGTCTATTACTCTTTTAGGATTGTCTCACTGTAAAATTCTCACTATATTCTTCCATACTACACCTTTAATAAAAAAATATCTTAGCAGCTATTTTCTGAGTTGTAAATGTTTTCTGCTTTTACAAGTTTTAATAAAGTAAGGTGTTTATACAGATAAATTAAGCATCCTACTTGGGTTTTAGAGAACTTACTCACCTGGAGGGAGCATGTCTTTTGTTTGGGCATGGGCTTTTTGTTGTGGTACCACTCATACTGAGCTGGGGGGTTGGCCTCTGCTCTACACTTCAGGAGCAGAGCATCTCCCTCAGACGCTGCTTGGGACTGAGGCTGCTGGACGATGTGCAGTCCACTCACTGAGCTGGTGAACAGGCTGCTGCAGCCTGCCGTGATGAAGGTTCATTGCGTTCACGTCGTTAGAGATGACTTGAAATCAGAGAAGACAGGAGGAAGTAACAGATACCTGCAGTGGAACCAGCAGAGTGGACCAGGCGAACTTGAGCCCACTGGGAGAAGAGGCATTTTTCTCCCTGGTTGACTCTGCAGATGTAGTGACCCTGATGTGTGGGGCTTAGAGGACACAGAACCAACTCTGGTGAAGTCCCTGTTCCACCCACAATCTAAATATATCATTTATTGTTGTTAATACAATTATGTGAAGAAATATTCACAGAATTAACTAAAACAAAAGATGTAGAAATGACCTCATTTTTGCCTCTGAACCACTGGTAGTTGAGTCCAGGGGGTCCAGAAGCCCTGCAGATCAGAACCAGCTTGCTCCCAGCTGGAGCCTGTTGGGACTGTGGGTTTACTGTGATCCGAAACTGTTCTGACACTTAAACAAGACATGAGAAGGACAGAAAAACAGAACTCTGGTATTTCTGCTTAATCCTGTACAACAGGGGTGTCAAACTCAAATTCACACAGGGCCGAAATTAAAATCTGGGACGAAGTCACGGGCCAAACTTAATATTTTTTGAAAAAGTGACGGCAAATTTGCACATTTTCTTTATCGACATATATGCAATTTTGAACCTTTTAATTTGGAAACAAACTTATTTTTGCATTAACACTGAATGTGGAATAACCAAATTACGCACGAGCAAGACGATTTTAAATAAAACGCATCAGTAGTATTCATTACTTGTGGTATATTCAGCATTTTTAAAATCTATTCAGGATTTATGTTTTCTTGTCGTTTATTCATTTTTCTTATTTTTTATTCTCCTTTTTTTCTCCTGTAATACGTGTCATCGCTGCTGTGACGTCTAGCTTTTCTCACTGAGGAACAATGAAGGGATTTTCTATTCTATTCATCTATCTGCAGCCTTTCCACTTCCTGTTTACTGTAGGTTAAATCTTTTCTCACGGGCCAACAACAAAATAAAAATATAATTTGATCTTAAATGAAAATGCAACATCTCACCTGTCAGCTTTCATGTTTTGGAGCAGAAAAAGAGCATAAAACCAACATATTTTAAGCTCAGTTTGCTCCACTGGTTTACTGTGATGCTCACCTGTTCCAGCCAGATACCTGCATCATGGGGTTGATCTGAGCTGAGGAGGAGACTCCTGTTGTTTTGTTCATCTTCATTATAATGATGACAACATTAGATGGCAACAGGTTTGTGCTGATGAACAAGTCTGAGCAGCTTGACCACGTTGTTGTGTGTTGGGGAGGAAAAATAAAAACTACAGCAGCGACAGAGTCATGATGATTTGAGCTGCTCGCTGGAGTTATATCTGCTCTCTCTGGAAGTTAGTTGGAAAACCGCTCAGTCGTGAACGCATTACTGAGCGGTTAAAATCTCAGTTTCTGGGCTTCAACGTCGGCAAATAGCTGAGTAAACTCGACGATGAGTGAGAGGAGTGTTTAGTTTCTCTGAGACAGCAGAACTGCAGACACCGGCTGCAGACGGTAAAAACACAAAGGAGGGGGCGCTTCGGCTCAGCGCTAACGCCGCAAAGCATCATGGAAGTTGTAGTCTTTGCAGCAAAATCGGCCAGCGGGTCAGTTTTAATATATTTTTGATATTTATCTCACGGGCCACATAAAATGGCTCCACGGGCCTTGTGTCTGACACAAGTGCTGTAGAATCTTTGGGTGGTGAAACAAATCAAACATGCACCAACTTGTGGCTGTTAAAACAATGAGGAGAATTTTTCATCTAAAAATCAAGCTCTATTAACTATAAAGATCATAAACTTGTTTTTCATTGCTGCAAACAGATTTTTAAAGATGATGGTTGAGCTCCAGGGCACTTCTACTGGATTTGTTTAAATTAAAACACTTTCTTTGAAAATAAAAATCAACCATATAAAGCCCCAAAAAAGAAGATTATAATCTTTGGGACTGAAAAATCATTCTAGACGTTGGCTGTGAGGTGAGAAGTCTTGCAGATTTCCATTTAAAAATGTTTTTATAAAATAATTTAAACAGCCTAAAAAAAGTTTAAAGGGGACATAAAATAGTTCTATGGTCAAACAAAACATGTTTGTGAAGTTCTTTGCACTAAATCCCTTTCACATATAGCAATTTCAACAGTTTTATTCTTGACATTTTCAGTACTATCCAGAATGAGCCGTTTCAGGGATCGGTTTAAATTAACATTTTTTTGCTGATAACTTGTATAGATGAGTGTCTAATAGTGCTGTACACATGTGTAATCATTAGTGTGGCAGTTTAGTGTAACTTACTTTAAATTTAATATTTCAGCCCAAAACCATAATTATATCTCCATCTTCAGGTTAAAACTCTGCTACACATTCATGTAGAACCAGTTGTGGTTGATGGCTAAGCTGAAAAACGTGACGTCAGCAAATTACTATGTGGCTGCACTGCACTGGTCTCCAGGTGAGGCAGCCGCACCTGCACCTGGCTCAGCCACTCAACTGCCGATTTGACACATTAGCACTCTGAGCCGCTCGCCTCCTTGAAAAAAATGCCCTCCTCCCCTTTTCATCTAATGATTGTGGTTAACAGGAAATCCTCCAGAATGCTGCAGAATCTGTGTCTGCTCTTCTCCTGAGCGGTAAGTCTAGTGTGAGTACGTGCACGCTCGTTAATAATTCGTTTTTAGATTGAGAAACGGCTCTCGGCGCACAGACAGCATATGCAGCTCCGGTAATCGCTGCTTGCAGTTGGGGTTTCTCATTACCCCGGCACCTGAAGTGCCATACCAAAGCTGTCCTGTTGAAAGAGCAGGCAGCTGCCTTTCGAAATGCTTTTTATATTTTTACAATTTTTATATTTTTTGTTTTTGTGAAGGGCCTCGTGATTTTTATCTTGAGAGGCGCTATAGAAATGATATTTTCTTCTTTCTTCTTCTTCTTTTATTAGATGACTCACCCCACCCTGAAATCACTCTAATGTGAGCCACCTGGCTCCTCGCTGGGATGGGACTAGACGAGATCTGTCTGTCCCATCCGTATATTATGTCGATGGTCCCATCACACAAGTAATTATTTAATATTTTTCAGTTAATAAAACTGACTGCAACGAACTGCTGAAGCATGAGACAAACAGGATTACAAACGTAAGAAGATACGTTGTTCTATTTTGCGTACTCAAGTAATAAGAATAGAATTCCGATATTTCAAGAACAGTAGTCGAACAATAACTTTTAAAAATGAGACATTTTCCATAAAACTGCTCATTTCCACTTGCTTTATAATATTAGCATTTGCAATTTTGGTATTAAGTAAGGAATGACAAGAAATAAGAATTAACAATAACATAACTATCAATAAATAAATGTCAAAGAGTTACTAAAACAAAAATCTTACTTAACCATTAAAGGTTAAACTGTGTTGTGTGTCCATCTTCATGTTTTCATAGTGGCTGAGTGGAGAGCTGACCAGAAACAACGGTGGTGGCAAATCCCAGTTGGGTCTGTGATGGAGTGATGCACGCCTGGAGTGATTGCCTTCTCATCCACAGTAAGCACACACTCTCTTTCCACCTCTGTCAGATTTTTAACCTTCAAACTGAGCATGTCACACATCTCTCCTAACATACCTGGTTCCAGTTAATGGGCTGCATTTGTCTTTGCAGGGTTCTAACATCAGGCAGAGGGATACTCGTGTCCTGAAGAAACCTACAGCCTGTTGAGCCCACTGAAAAACCGAGCTGTACGGCCTTTTTGATTGTCTGTTTACTCCACTTAATGCCTCTTGTGTTTTTCATGCCAATTGCCTTCTATTGAGCTTCAGTAAAAATAATTGAGATGAGAATTAGCTCCTCTAAATCCGAGACCACGGTCTTTATTCAGAAAAAGGTAGAATGTCTTCTCCGGGTCAGGGATGAGGTCCTGCCCCAAGTGGAGGAGTTTAAGTATCTCGGGGTCTTGTTCACGAGTGAGGGAAAGCACAAGATCGACAGGCGGTTTGGTGCTGCGTCTGCAGCGTCGTACCGGTCTGTTGGTGTGAAGAGAGCGCTGAGACGGAAGGCAAAGCTCTCAATTTCCTGGTCAACCTACGTTCCTCCCCTCACCCTATGGTCACGAGCTTTGGCTGACTGAAAAAACGAGATCACAAATACATGGATGGGTGGCCGGACTCTCCCTTAGATATAAGGTGAGAAGCTCGGTCATCCAGGAGGGGCTCGGAGTAGACCCGTTGCTCATCCACATCGAGAGGAGCCAATTGAAGTGGCTCGGGCATCTAGTCAGGATGCCTCCTGGACGCCTCCCTGGTAAGGTTTCCCAAGCACATCCAACCAGGAGAAGAGCTAAAGGAAGACCCAGAACACGCTGGAGAGACTATGTCCCTCGGCTGGCCAGGGAACGCCTTAGGATTCCCCCAGAGGAGCTGGGCCTCCCTGCTTAGGCTGCAGCCCATGCGACCCAACCCGGATAAGCGGTTTCAGAGTTGAATGGTTACATGTACATCTACACCTGTCATGTTTACCTTACCTGTGGTGGTGAGGAACTGCACAGCTTCCTGGTGGTCAATCTTTCTCAGGCAGTGCAGGAGGAAGTCCAGGGAGCAGCGACGATCATCGAGGCAGGCCAGAAGGTTTCGTGTGGGGCTGCCTAAAGGGTCCAGCACCTGAAGGGAGCAGCAGGTCAGCTCCTTCTCACTGTGAGGAGAGTTAGTGATTACACCGTATCAGTGTGGCCAAAGTTACAAGAAACTGTACAGTATTAACGGAGAAACTTACTAACTTAAGGCGCACAGTTCGTGTATTTAAATGGATATAAAACTGAAAATGTCATTTTAAACCGTTAAACAGCTACACCTCCGTGATACCTTCAGGGTCTCACCTGCAGCGGAATTGAGGCTGCTCAGCCGCGGCGCTTGCCAACTTCCTCCACCCACAAGCGGAGTTGTCCAACATCTTTGACAGCTTGCTTAAAGCCTCCTCACCGAGAGAACCGACGCCCATTGTCCAGTTCTCCATCCTCGCTTTTGACTCGCGCAGTAAATCAGAGTTTCTGCACAGACACGGGCGTGAAACTGATAAACGTATGCGCTAAATTTCAACAGGTTTGTGTCCAGCAGCACGTTCAGGCTGTGACTAAAACAAACCCGTGAAGACGGTGTTGATTGTGTGAAACACCGCCCCTCCTACGAGTCCGAATCTCCAAAAAACTACGAGTGCTAAACGCAACCAGCGGGTTTAAGGGTTTCAGAGGGTGAGACCCGCCGCGCGAGCGCACACACACCTTTCACTCTGCACTAATCTGGGCTAACTCGGAAACAATCAAAGATATGTGACACGAGTGGAAATCTCAGCAAAAGTAAAATCACTAGCTCGATTTTGACTCGTCGCTTCCGCCTTAAACTCACAAAGTTCCTTCAAGAAAACCAACTTAAGTCCAAGCTGGAGTTAAAATGTCAGAAGAACCGTTGAGCTCCTTCTCTTAGATGTCTCTGGTGTATCTCACCCACTGCGCTCTTCTTTCAGTCTTACCTGCTGTTGTTCCCCAGTTTGTTTCTCATTTCGGTTCCTCATTTCTGCCATCCCTGGCCAGCACGCTCATTTGCATGAAGCGTTGTCATAGCAACAGGGCCCATATAATATTAATGAATACCAAGGCTTCGTTTTGGAAATGAGTTTATTTTTGTTTGTGATTTAATTCAGTAAAGAAGGGACAAAAAATCGTTAAAAATGAGATGTTATAGTTTCTTATTCTGATTCAGTTTGCAGTAAATGATGGATTTTCTTTGCACACATTCCTGTAATTTCACATTTAAACTGGATTTTTTAATCAAACATTTTGTAGTTTCATCTGTTTAAAAAAAAAGCGCAAACATCTCCTTCTGGTTTTGACGAGTTGACGTAGCGAGGTGTGTGCTTCACATGATCTGGTGTGTGACTGGAAGTTAATAAGCGAGTCCAGAAGTTTCATTATTATGAACAGGAGTCCCTTTTTGAGTCCAGAATGTGACAAATGTTTACGGAGAGAAGCTACTGATCTAAAACTTCTTCCCTTTATGTAGTCTGTTGTAACGCCAAATGTTTTCCTTCCTGAGACGGCTCCAATATTGCCAGGTGTCGGGTTCCAGCTCCTGAAGTTTTTTCGCCTTTCCCAAGTTCAACTGGAACAACCTGAGTGAAAATGACAAAAGAAAGAAACAACATGTTCAAACTCTGGTTCCCCTATTAGTAAAAGATATCTGCACCTCTCATGCAACTAAAACAAAAACCAGAAGTAGAGGAAATTCTACCCGTTGCACATAATTTCCCCCGTGCCCCGCATGACTGTCCTGCTACAGAAGCATTGCATGCTACAGACTCATTTCAATTATAAAAGTAGATATTACCCAACCTGAGTCTGTCTGGAATTTCCCTTTCTAGTAAAACTAAATAAATAAAACAAGAATCCTAAATTAAATTTAACCCAAATGTTTTCCTAAAAAATATAAAAGTTACTATCCTATAAATGACTTGACTTTTGCTTTTTGGAGTAATCATGCAAAGATTTAAATAGCATTACCAAATTATTTCAACAATTTAAATTACTTTTAAAATATTATTAAATAAACAGTTTATTTGTGAATGGAGATCATGAGGTAAAAATTTGACCAAATGAAGTCCAACACTAGGAGGGAGGGAGGGAGGGAGGGGACAGACAGACAGACAGACAGACAGACAGACAGATAGACAGATAGACAGATAGACAGATAGATAGATGATAGATAGATAGATAGATAGATAGATAGATAGATAGATAGATAGATAGATAGATAGATAGATAGATAGATGGTAAATGGCCTGTATTTGATATAGCGCCTTCTAGAGTCCTGGAACCCCCCAAGGCACTTTACAACACAATCAGTCATTCACCCATTCACACACACATTCACACACTGGTGGGGATGAGCTACGATGTAGCCACAGCTGCCCTGGGGCGCACTGACAGAGGCGAGGCTGCCGAGCACTGGCGCCACCGGTCCCTCCGACCACCACCAGCAGGCAATGTGGGTTAAGTGTCTTGCCCAAGGACACAACGACAGCGACAGACTGAGCGGGTCTCGAACCTGCGACCTTCCGATTGCGAGGCGAGCACTTAACTCCTGTGCCACCGTCGCCCCACACAAGATATAGATAGATAGATAGATAGATAGATAGATAGATAGATAGATAGATAGATAGATAGATAGATAGATAGATAGATAGATAGATAGATAGATAGATAGATAGATAGATAGATAGATAGATAGATGGATGGATGGATGGATGGATGGATGGATGGATGGATGGATGGATGGATGGATGGATGGATGGATGGATGGATGGATGGATGGATAGATAGATAGATAGATAGATAGATAGATGATAGTTAACTATAAATGTGTCTGATGTGTTTAATTGAATGTGCCAACATGAAATCTGAATTATTTACACATCATTTTCACCAGCTGTCTGATTAAAGGTTGAATATGGAACACAAACACTCTGGCGAACTCTGGTGTTCAGAGGAGGTATTTCAACAGCAGGACAAATTTTCCAGCCGTTGGGATGTTGGTTCACTGCTTACACGTTCCAGCACCATGTTCAAAGAAATATAGCTTTTAAATGAGAAACTGCACAATCATTCTGCACACCTCTAAACGCCCCGTGGAGGTATTATTTAAAAAAAAATGTATAGCTTTTTATTAAAATGTTCCATATTCTAACTTTAAACTGTGAATTTCCTCCACCAGACTAGTTTCACTCTTGGGTCACTGGGAAAAGCGCCACACTGCAGCTAAACATTTGGTTGCTAGGGAGAAATGAAGAATTTTGGGCCAATCAGTATCTGTGAATTGAATGCCCCTCGGGTGTTAGCTTGACAGTGCTGGAGCTTCAACTAGCTATCATGCTAGAAAGTGCTGGATCTCATTTTCACTCTGTCACATCCTCATTCACACCACTCACTGTTGGGTTTAAAATAAAGCTGAAATCATAACTGTTAATGTAAATTTTGTTTATTTTATGTTGGGTTTAAAATAAAGCTGAAATCATAACTGTTAATGTAAATTTTGTTTATTTTATCTCATTTTGTAGGATTTATTATGTTTAAAACAGCATTTAATAACAATTAAATTTTTATGTCGTGTTACTGCCACCTACTGGCCAAGACGCAGCTTTGAGCAGGTGATAGAGACAAAGATTATTATTGATAGCGGTTGCTCTTAAAGGGTCACACAGGCTCCATTATAAGAACAGAAAATTTACTTTCTGTAAAAATTCTTGCTTTGAGGGGGAAAATTTATGGTTGTTTTGGAAAACTTAGAAAAAACTTTAAAAACTTATTTTCAACAATTACCTGTGCCAATGCCAACATCCGTCAGTATTAGTGATCTGTACTAATAATTTTAATTATTAAAGAGCAAGCCACCCCTACCAATATGGCGTGGTATGGTGGCCAAAATTAAGACTACTGCCTAGCAGCAGGAGGCTATACAAATTCTGAAGCAAACTACCAACCTGATTAATGATAAGCTGGCGCCGGTAACTGAGAGGCTAGCGCTGCTTACTGAGAAATACCACCTTTACCGGCGTTACTACCAGATACGCTAGGGACTAGCAACCCTCGGCTGGTCATTGACTGGTTCACACACTCCCTCTGCTGTCTATTAGCATGGATAGGCTAGCGTTAGCCTGGACGGGCTGGTGTTAACATCGGAGAGGCTAGCCATTAGCGTGTCTAGCCTGGCCACTAGCTGGATTTCCTACCCCCTTGATAGACCATTAGCATGGATAGGCTGGCGTTAGCATCGGAGGGGCTAGCCATTAGCATGCCTAGGCTGGCCACTAGCTGACTAGTGACTCTCCGAGACATGCTAATGGCTAGCCTCTCTGATGCTAATGCCAGCCTATCCATGCTAATGGTCCATCGAGGAGGTAGGAAGTCCAGCTAGTGGCCAGCCTAGGCATGCTAATGGCTAGCCTCTCCAATGCTAACACCAGCCCATCCAGGCTAACGCTAGCCTATCCATGCTAATAGACAGCAGAGGGAGTGTGTGAACCAGTCAATGACCAGCCGAGGGCTGCTAGTCCCTAGCGTATCTAGTAATAACGCTGGTAAAGGAGCTATTCCTCAGTAAGCAGCGCCAGCTTATCATTAATCAGATCAATAGTTTGCTTCAGAATTTATATAGCCTCCTGCTGCTGGGCAGTCGTCTTCATTATGGCCCCCATACCGTGCCATATACCAAAGTCTTAAGCCTGTGGCACGTTGGAGGCGGACACACCGCGTCCGAGATTTTGAGAAGTCAAGCGGTCACACAGAACGCGCCGCTGAGCGCTTCTTGGAAAGTTGCGCGATAGTCACAACATCACGTGGGACTTGAGAACAGGAAGCGGGAAGTGATTCTATTGTTTATACTTGATCGGACTTGCCATCGTGTTTCGTGAGACTCAAATTCAATATACATGGGTAAGTACACTATTTATTAGAATATTTTAAGATCAACAGTACTTTAAAGTTATCAAAACTGCTGCTAGGTTTGTGCCATAAAGCCTTTCCGCATTGTAATGTCTGTTGTAAAGTACTCCACAATGTTGTAAACAGCCGGGGCGTCTATCTTCAGCGTCTCGGCACGGCGCTCCCCGTGTGTCCAGTCTCATTAACTATATAGTTTATCAGCAAAAAAAGTTGACTTGGGGTGACTTGCTCTTTAAGTATTGCAGGGCAGGCTAATTTTCTTTTTAGTAAATGTATTTGGTATTAATCATGAAGTAGTAACAGAAGTAATTATTTTCATAGATGAGCTACTGTTTATTCTGTATTGTGAATTGTTTCATTGTTGTTACTGGTCAGGGACCCAGGAACTGCAGATAGCTTACGGTTTTTGTAAATGACACTCTGACAAGTAAATAGTAAACAAACAATAACAACAAATCTGTCAACAAACATAAACCATGTTCACGCACAAAAGGTGATTAAAGAAGATTTTCAAGGATACATAAACACACATGGAATGAATGAACTCTGGGTTTAGGCAGCTGTCAGTCCCAAATAACAAAACTTTTTGTGATGACTGTCTCTCATATCCAAACAACTGGATGCGATCATCACTTTCATTTACAATTACACTTGTACACGATGAAAATTCATAACCGGTCTTTTAACGAGTAACATTTTATCACTACAAACTTTGCCACATAACACAACAGCTTTCTCTGCTGGTAAGATGTGGATTCATGAGTACGTGTCCACAACCAAGCCAAGAAAACGTCATTCAGGTCAGGATGTATTTTAAGATGAGGCTTCCTATCTGAAAAATCACTTTGATATGGAGGTTAACCCTTTAAAAAGATGATGCACACTAACAAACCCATTAAAATATATGACAAAGGACAAACTACAGGAAAAAGCCAACACACAAATCTGAGTCGCATTCAAATATAGTATGTGTATTTAGTACATGAATAAATACAATGTCATATGGGGTAAAGTACTTTAATATGATGATAAAAGACTACATCAACTCAAGTAGCAGAAATTGTAGTGATAAGCACACTCACCACTCAGGATATTCCCCATGAGGCTTTAGTAGAGGATCTTCCCCTTGTTTATAGATGTTTACCCCCACTGCATGGGATGTAAGTCTGACTGGGTCTTTACACACCTCTGGGCCCTTCTGCTCCTCTTTCACCATGCCTTTACCCTTCACTTTGGCCGCTGAAAAACAAGAAAGTGGGTTTGGCTGGTGCAAGCTGCCACTGAAGTCAAATATACACATTTAGCATTACTTGAGAGGGTTCTTTAAAACGCAAAAGTGTTCAGTTGATAGAGACGTCCTCTTACTCACCAACTTTCTTAGCATATCCACATGTCGGTATTCGATATATACTTATCCTGCTCAGAAACATTGCAGCGTTGCTCGTGAAACATCTTGGCGGTGCTAACCGGAATAAACTGTAGCAAGACATTTCTGCTTTGTGTTACCCAAACGAATAACAGACCATGCTACAGTTTGACATTCATTGTTCAGTCCTTTTCCGTTTTCTGCCTTCAGTTCGGCTCCCCGAGGAACTGCACTGCCCCTCGTGGAAAGGAAGAGACACTGCATGCTGTGGTTGTGTTTCCAGTTTCCCTTTTAACCAGCAGGTGGCAGTGCTGATGCGGCTGAATTAATAACAAAGTAGAAGAAGACGCCAGCAAATTCTAGAAAATGTCTGAGTACGAGAAGATACAGAAAAGTTCCCTGAAATTAAAGGGTGTCGGGGAGCTCTCAGCTGGGAAAAAGTGAGCTTTATAACTTTAATAAGTTGTCTCACGTACAACTAGTTAAATCAATGTAATAATTCGTTAATTCGTCGCGACGATAATCGTGTCTGGTTCGTTAGCATGTTTGCTAACGGTGGTGGTGGTGTTTTAAAGTTTACTGAATGGTGGTGTTTTAAAGTTTACTGAAAACATGTACTCAAGATCAATTGCGATTAATTAAATTATCAAATAGTATTTTTGTGGGTGTTAAACGTGCGTTTTTTGGCTGAGACTGTGTTGTTCGTGTCTATGTGTTATAATGTCTCAGAAACAGGTTGTGAATACTAGCGTTAGCATGAACAAAGCGACAGAGCTGCACGTACGTCGCGTAATTTCATAATTAATAAAAATTATGTCCTTAGAAACTGTGTCAGTATTTAAAAATAAATGTAAGCCGCTTTCCACAACACTACTAACCGTTTTGTAGGAAGAAAAACGAAACATCTGTAGTATTTACCACATGATGCAATGTTTAAGGGTTACGTTTCACTCACGTGTGACTGTGAATGAATATAATAAACACAACTTTCACTGATAGAAGATAATTTAAAAATATATATTGATCCTCAGTGGGGAAATGCTGGTATCACAGCAGCAAGCAAAGCTAAACAAAACAATGCAGATAAATAACACAGGAGAGAGTAAAACGCTCTACCGTGAACAAGAAAGCAGCGCAGAGATACTTTTAAATGTATACACATTTTAAGAAATAAAAGGTAAATAATTGTGTGGAAAAAGATGGCAGAGTATATAAATGTCGTGGGAACACGGCCAGAACTAGTTTGCAATATTTGAACTTTTTCTGTTTTTCTTTAGAAAAAAGAAGAAGTCAGAGAGCAAGCATCGCATGGAGCAGGTTGTGACAAGTCAAAACGATGAGGAGGAGGTGAAAACAAAGAAGGCTTACATTGACAAAAGGACACCAGCGCAAATTGCTTTTGACAAGACGCAAGAAAAGAGGGTAAGTTTAGTTTCCCAACTCATCTTGCATCGGCTGGAGGCAAACAGACAAGATCTAGAATATTAACAAACTCTGTCAGTCGTTTCACAGTCTGAGTTAAATCTGACTATTTTAACACAATAATGCTGCAGTAAAATTTCAGGTCACTTGTGATAAAGTAGTGGACCAACTGCACATTACATTAACTAAAACAAATGACTTCACTGCACAACTTTCATGCTAATAGATTTAGCTCAGACCAAATGAAACTATTTAAATCAAATATGTTGTTACTCTTCACCATCGACATACATATATGGACAATGGGTTTCCATAGCTCCAATAATAAGTTTTTGTACTAAAATGGGAGGTGGCCACCACCGCCATTTTGACCGTGTCACAGGTTCCGTCAAGCCCAGATAATTCCATAAAAGGGAAGAGAGGTGGAGCTGTGGGTGGGGCTGTAAGGCTGGGATCAACTGACGACACCCGGTCGAACTAGCTACAAGCTAACCTGAAGCTAACCCAAAGCTAATGCGGAGGTGGGAGCTAAGTTAACAGAGGTAGCAACGTAGCTACAACTGGAGTTAACTGTGCACAACACCAGAGCTTCTGAGTCAGAGATACGCTGGGCTGACCGCTGGATAAAACCGGGTGGAACACAGAGGTCTCCGAGACCACCACAAGCTGGCAGCCGCACAGCAGACAAGCGCCGCTGCGATCTGAGATGCGCAGAGCTGCCGCTGGGGAGAACCAGGTGGAAAGGTTTCCATCCCAGAGCTCCACAAGTCCGCAGCCCGCGCAGCAGACAGAAGCCGCGATCAGACAGAGATGCGCCAAGCTGCGGGGAGGCGAGAACGGGTGGAAAACATCGGTCTCCCGAGAGCTCCACAAATAATAATAATAATAATACATTTTATTTCAAAGCGCCTTTCAGGACACCCAAGGTCACTTTACACAAAACACGTAATAAAATACAATAAAACAATAATAAAACCCAAAGAAGAAAAAACAGAGAGAAACATTTCAATAAAATCAGAGGTTGTAGGCAGATTTAAACATATGTGTTTTGAGTTTTGATTGGAAAAGGGTAAAACTGTCGATGTTCCTGATGTCTGGGGGAAGTGAGTTCCAGAGTCGAGGAGCAGAGCGGCTGAAAGCTCTGCTCCCCATGGTAGCGAGACGGGCAGAAGGAACCGCAAGATGGATGGAAGAAGAAGATCTGAGTGAACGGGACGGGGTGTGAATACTTATAAGGTCTGAGATATATGGAGGAGAGAGGTTGTGGATTGCTTTGAAGGTATGGAGGAGAATTTTGAAGATGGGCCTGAATTTAACTGGGAGCCAGTGGAGCTGCTGGAGAACCGGCGTGATGTGGTGAAAGGAAGGGGTTCTGGTGATAATACGGGCTGCTGAATTCTGGACCAGTTGCAGTTTATGAAGGAGTTTGTTGGGGAGACCATAAAGAAGTGAATTGCAATAGTCGAGACGGGAGGTGACGAGGCTGTGGACGAGAATGGCGGCAGTGTGAGGGGTCAGTGAGGGACGAAGACGGTTTATGGAACGTAGATGGAAGTATGCTGACCGAATTAAGTTATTAATGTGAGCCTGAAAAGAAAGGGAGCTGTCGAGAATGACACCCAGACTCTTGACATGAGGTGAGGGGGAGACTGTGGCACTGTCAATAGTTAAAGAAAAGCTGTCAGATGTTGAGAGGGTGGAGTTAGTGCCAACTAGAAGAAGTTCAGTTTTATTGCCGTTGAGTTTGAGGAAATTAGAGGTGAACCATGATTTGATTTCAGAGAGGCAGAGTGTAAGGGAGGATGGTGGGAGAGTTGAGTTGGGCTTACTGGAAATGTAGAGCTGGGTGTCATCTGCAAAGCAGTGAAACTGGATATTGAATTTGCGGAAGATTTTGCCGATAGGGAGGAGATATACTATGAAGAGGAGGGGCCCCAGGACAGAGCCCTGGGGCACACCTGACTTGACTGGGGAGGGTTCTGAGGTAAAGGATTTTAACTGGATGAACTGAGTGCGGCCAGTAAGGTAAGATTGAAACCAGCGGAGGGGGGTGTGAGTGATGCCTAAGGAATAGAGTCTATTAAGGAGGATGGGATGAGAAATGGTGTCAAAGGCCGCACTCAGATCGAGGAGAATAAGAATAGAGATTAAACCAGAATCAGCAGCAATGAGTAGGTCGTTAGTGATCTTGATGAGAGCTGTTTCTGTGCTGTGGTGGGGACGGAAGCCAGACTGAAACTGTTCATAAAGGTTATTGCGGGTGAGATGTGAATGGAGCTGAGATGCAACAGTTTTCTCAAGGACTTTGGAAATGAAGGGAAGATGGGAAATGGGACGGAGGTTATTGAAATCATTGGGATCTAAACCAGGTTTTTTTAGAATAGGGCTGACTGAAGCGGATTTGAATAGGGATGGGACCGTACCAGAGGATAGTGAGGAATGAATAATGGCTGTTATAAAAGGGAGCAGAGAAGAAAGGCAGGATTTAACTAAAACAGTTGGAATAGGGTCCAGTTGACAGGTGGAAGGTTTGGATTTGGTGATGTAATCTAATATTTCTGAGGGATGGGGAAGTTCAAAGGAGGAGAACGGAATGGTGGGTTCAAATAAATCAGGAGAGGGAGGGGAGGAATGAGGTAAAGAGAGATGGATTCTATTGACCTTCTCATTAAAAAACTGAAGGAGAGAGTTACAGGTTTCTGAAGAGTAAAGATGGATGGGTAAGGAGTCGGGAGGCTGAAAAATGCTGTTCATGATGGAAAATAATGTTTTAGTGTTGCTGGAGTTGGACGAGATGAGACCGGAGTAATACTGAGATTTGGCATGGGAGATGGAGTCCTTGTAGAGAGAAATCTGAGCAGAATATAAGTCTTTATGGATGGTGAGACCGGTTTTCTTGTAGAGTCTTTCAAGCCTCCGGTTAGTAGCTTTCAAGGAGCGAAGGGCAGGGGTGAACCATGGAGCAGACCGAGTAAAATATACAGAGCGGGATTTGATGGGAGCAAATGAATTAAGGATAGAAACCAGACCGTTATTGTACTGAATGACAAGATCATCGGGAGTAGAGGACAAATTAGGGGTCAAGGTGGCAAAACTGGAGGACAGGGAGGCTAGATCAATGTCCTTAATATTACGAAAAGAAATGATACGTGGTGACTTGATGATGGAGAGACGGAGGGGAACAGAAAAGGAGATGAGGAAGTGGTCCGTGAAAGGGAGCGGGTCAGCTGTACAGTTGGAGGGGGTCAGGCCGGAGCAGCAGATTAAATCCAGGGTGTGACCTTTAATGTGAGTGGGAAAATTGGCATATTGATGAAAACTGAGGCTGTCCAAAGATGAGGAGAAGTCTTTGCTGAGGGGGAGGGCCATATTGTCCATATGAATATTAAAATCACCAAGTAAAATTACATTTGGGGAAAGGGCGGACAGATGGGATAAAAGAGCAGAGAGTTCATTTAAAAACTCAGGGCTGAACTTGGGGGGACGATAAACAGTGACAATTATTGTGGGGGTCGGGCCGGAGAGTTGACAGGCGAGGCATTCCAGAGTGGTGAGAGGAGGAAGGTTTACGGGAAGGACCTTCCAAGTCTCGCGATACAGTATCGCGAGACCACCGCCGCGGCCCGACCCACGGGGTTTGGAGAGGTAAACAAATCCGGGAGGAGTACAGTCATTGAGTTGTGAGAAATCGCTGGGTTGTTGCCATGTTTCGTTCAGACAAAGAAAGTCTAGCTTATGGTCACTGATGGTATCTTGGAGGAGATGTCCTTTACCAGAGAGGGAGCGAATGTTGAGAAGACCAAAATTAGCAGTGCGGAAGTCCCTGGCGACAGGAGCATTAGTCCGACTAGCCAGCCGGGCTAACACGCTGGAGTCGGCAGCTCGGCAGGTATTCCTGGGTAGCCGCCGGCTAGTCGTGGACCAGAAGGAGGGTATTCCTTTGGAGCCGTCGAGATGGAGGTTCCGCCGGGACCCCCGATGGATATACCGACGGCGAGGCTGGAAGGTGATGTCGGGGAAGAGGCACAGAGCTGGTGGTGGAGATCCGGAGTAGCGAAAGCGGAGGTTGAAGAGCTCCGCCGCCGAGTACTGGAGAAGGCCATCCACGGACAGAAGAATGAGCGACAGGATGATCCAGGCCAGTGCGAGGCACACAGAAATCCTGCTGGACCACATTATGGAGTGGAGCAGGGAGGTGGTGATGTGCAACCAGAACGCAAGCTGAGCAGGTAGGTGAAAATGAGTTTTCACCGACACAGGGATGTGACCAGGGTGAAAAAGAAGAAAAAAAAATACAAAAAGTTTGTTTGCCAGCGAGCAGCGGCAGCGAGACGCGCCAGCGTTCACTCAACCGGAACCGGAAGAGATAGTCGGAACCCAGCTCCACCAACATGTTATATTTCAACCCATTTTCTAAAGTGCAGCATTATGTTAAATGCACTGGGTCTTACCCTATTACATTTAAATTTCATGGTTAAACAGTACATGTTAAAATCTAAGCTCAGCTCGGCAGTGACCTAAAATACATAAATATAATTTTACTTACCGAAAAAAATGAAGTGGAGACTCCTTAGACGCTCTATTAGTGCAATTAATGCCACAGCAAGTCATTTTGTCCAACAATTGCACAAAAAATATCCAAAAAAGAACGCACAGACACAGAGACTCAAAATCCCGGAGCAGTTTCCAAGCCAGACCGAGGCTCTACTGAGGCCTTTCCACGGAGCTAGCTCTGTGGTCACGTACCATACCATACCATATTTATTTATAAAGCACCATTTCAAAATAGCATGGCAGCTAACCAAAGTGCTGTACATAAAAAGCCAAATGCTCGACCAAGAAACACAATAAGAACAGGCAAAATACATAAGAACAAAGCATAAATAGTCGAAGAGAAAAAGTCCTACTAAAAACAATAAAATAGGAGAACATTTAACAGCACTATATAATAAAATAATGCGACGAATGATAAAAACTTTTGAAATGGCACAAATAAAACGAAATAAAATACCAGATGGTGCGAGGTGCCAAAAGTGAGCAACTAAATCATAAAAATGGAATGAAAAACTCAGATCCGGTGCTAGATTGTCATGAAAAGTGTCACGGAGGGAAGGCAATGCTAAAGAAGTGCGTTTTCAGGGCCGACTTGAAACCGCTAACAGAGGGAGCCAGACGCACACGGAGGGGCAGAGAGTTCCAAAGTTTTGGGGCTGCATAAGAGAAGGCACGCTCCCCCCGTGATTTGTACCGAACCATCGGAACAACAAGCAGCAGATGATCTGCTGACCGAAGGGCACGGGTGGGAACATATGGGGTCAGCAGGTCCGTCAGATAGGATGGGGATGGGCAGTACAAAGCCTTGTAAACATATAACAAGACCTTGAAGTTAATCCTAAATTTGACTGGGAGCCAGTGTAAATCTGCGAGGATGGGTGTGATGTGCATGTGTCTGTCGGTGTTGGTTAAAAATCTGGCCACGGCATTTTGAACCTTCTGCAGTTTGCTTAAGGCTGAAGCATTAATCCCAATCAAGACAGAATTTGCGTTATCCAGACATGAAGTAATGAAAGCATGAATGACTGACTCAAGATCCGGGCGTTTGAGGAATGACTTAAGACGAGTGATGCGGCAGAGTTGGAAAAAGCAGGACTTGACAGTAGCGTTGACTTGTGAAGACATTGAAAGGTCAGAGTCCAATTTCACACCTAGGCTAGTGGTACATGATTTGAGATTTAGTGGGAGACTTGAGACATCTAAAGCACCATTTATGTTAGTGGGGCTAAAAAGTATGGCATCTGATTTGCTGTCACTTAACCGTAGGCAGTTTTGAGAAAGCCAGGATCTGACCTGGGAGAGGCATTCTGACATTATAGAAAATGAGTGCTGTTGGTTGATTTGAAGGTAGATCTGGCAATCATCTGCATAAAAGTGGTAGTTAACCCCGAGACTTGCTAAAATCTTACCAAGTGGTAGAATGTAAATTGAAAAGAGGAGAGGGTCTGATGCTCATTAATTATACAGAATTTTAGGCTTTTAACACACAATTCACCCCCCTCAGAGTTGTCATGAGTGTAAACTAGATCATGTAAACAAAAAACATGTTTTGGTTCCAGGCTGTAAACATGTTTATTTCTGCTGTGAAATTGGTATTTTTAACATGGGAGTCAATGAGGATTTGCTCGCTTCTGACAGCAGCACCCAGTGGATGAGGGTGGAACTGCAATTTTTGTACCTCCGGGTTGGGCCCAATTTTAGAGCCGCATTGTGGGGGCTTGCTCTTCATGAAAAATGTTTTTAAATGTAAACATTTCAACCATCTGCTCACCAAAACAGATTATCACTGGAAAAAGAGTTTTGACACTAGTATATAATACTAAATAGTATGGATCATTTCCTGGGACGTTCAGCTGGTGAAGCACAGCAGTAGTAAAGTTTATTTTTTATTTTTCTTGCAGCAAATGGAACGGATTTTGAAGAAAGCATCAAAGACACACAAACACAGAGTTGAAGTAAGTACAAATTTCTGTCGGACCTTCTTGTTCAGATTTGTAAAACACGACCTTCACTCAAAAATATCAAATGTTGGTTATTTTATAAAGGCTTTGATTGAATTTTACTATTTTCTATATTCAACCGTAGATTTTATTTGACCTGTCTACTTCCTTTAGCCTGTTTAAATGTTAATGTGGTGGTTGCAGATATAAGAAATATTTTGTCCTTTTATTGTTACAGGATTTCAATCGCCACCTGGACACACTGACAGAGCATTACGATATTCCAAAAGTCAGCTGGACCAAGTAAAGACAAGCAGATGTTTGTGGTTTTTCGTTTTTTGAATGTTCTATTGGATTCATTTGGGAATTTCTTTTGTGTTGTAAATTTGTTGTGCACAATAAAGGAGTATTGAACATCTGTTGTAGTTTTTTTTATATTTTTTTTACATTGCACTGACAGATTACTGGCGTGCAAAAGCATGACACAAGTTAAATCAATTTAAATAAATCTGAACACTGTGATAATGGCACATGTATTGTAAAGTGAGACAAAAGTACTATGATGCAATTAATAGTCACCTTTTTTCACCAAAGTGTTCCAACATAAGACTTTTTAACATTAAGTATAATCAGGTAGAAAAAAAAATGGGGTCAAAAGAATTTGGCTTTATTAACGGATGTTTTCTTCAAATTGTTCAGCTTTGATGTTGTAGTGTTGTCAGAGTTCACTTTGGCCCCAGCATCTCACTCGGCTTCACCCACTGGTCGAACTGCTCTTCTGTCAGGTAGCCCAGCTCCACGGCCACTGCCTTCAGCGTTGAACCCTTCTTATGAGCCGTCTTAGCGATGGCGGCTGCCTTGTCGTACCCGATGTGAGGGTTGAGCGCGGTGACCAGCATGAGGGACTCGTTCATCAGCTTGTTGATCCTCTCAGAGTTGGCCTGGATGCCCACCACACAGTTGTTGGTGAAGGACACGGACGCGTCACCGAGCAGCCGTGCGGAGTTGAGCACATTCTTGACCATCATGGGCTTAAAGACATTAAGCTCAAAGTGTCCATTGCTTCCGCCGACAGTGACCGCCACGTGGTTGCCCATCACCTGCGCCGCCACCATGGTCATGGCCTCACACTGCGTGGGATTCACTTTGCCCGGCATTATGCTGCTTCCAGGTTCGTTCTCTGGCAGGATGAGTTCCCCCAGGCCGGAGCGAGGCCCTGACCCCAGGAAACGAATGTCGTTGGCGATCTTCATCATGCTGACGGCTACTGTGTTCAGTGCTCCGCTCAGCTCTACCAGGGCATCGTGAGCTGCCAGAGCTTCAAACTTGTTTGGGGCGGTGATGAACGGCAGGCCAGTGAGAGAAGCAACAGTAGAAGCTACTTTCTCTGCAAAGCCAATGCGGGTGTTGAGTCCAGTCCCGACTGCCGTGCCTCCTGCTGCCAGCTCATAAACCCTGGGCATGGCAGCTTTCACCCGCTCTATGCTGTACTTAACCTGCTGGACATAGCCGCCAAACTCCTGCCCGAGAGAGAGAGGGACAGCATCCTGGGTGTGGGTGCGTCCGATCTTGATGATATTTTTGAACTCTTCAGCCTTTGCAGCCAGAGCATCATGCAGAGTCTGGAGGCCAGGTAGGAGCACCTGGTGCACCTCTGTGGCTACAGCAATGTGCATGGCAGTGGGAAAGGTGTCATTGGAGCTCTGACTCTTGTTGACATGGTCATTAGGGTGAACTGGATCCTTGGAGCCCAGTTTCCCTCCCAGGATCTCGATGGCTCTGTTGCTGATCACCTCGTTGACGTTCATGTTGGTTTGGGTTCCTGACCCAGTCTGCCACACCACAAGTGGGAAATGATCATCCAGTTTACCAGCTGACACCTCATCTGCAGCCTGGACGATGGCATTGGCTATCTTTGGGTCGAGACCGTAGTCTTTGTTCACCTGGGCAGCTGCTTTCTTCAGGATACCAAAGGCCTTGATCACTTGGATTGGCATTCTCTCACTCGGTCCCCCGATCTTGAAGTTCATGGTGGATCTGACAGTCTGGGCTCCGTAATACTTGTCAGCTGGGACTTTGAGCTCACCAAACGTGTCCCGCTCAATCCTGTACTCTGAGCTGGCCATTCTGGACGCGCAGATCAGGAGTTTAGAGTTAACGTGGAGTTTCTGTAAAGTCAGGAGGTTGCAGTTAAACTGCTGAACGCTTCTAAAAGAGCGGAACATGGCTTCGCTTTAGAGGTGAATCCGGGGGGAGGTCAACGCAGTTTTTCACATTGTAACAAGTTATTGGACGAGGGAGAAACTCGACTGAAAATCAGCCAATCGCGACGCAAGAGAGGCGTGACTTCCTCTATGGTTGTCGTATCAGGTGACAGCAACAGAACTGCTACATCCGGCTCTGTGAAGTCCTTCAAAACATCATGCAACTTTATTTCCGGTGTGGAAAATAGATAAATTTTACTTCAAAATAAAATAAATGACTAGATTGACATTTAAAGAAGAACATGTACAAGCATGGATATTAAAAAACTTGAAAGAAAACATTAAAGGGAACATACAAAAGAAAATGTGTAATTTTAGGAATAAATGCTATAAAAGGTCATTTGTTTGTTTATTTATTTCTCATTGAGATTAAAAAAATATTTCTCAAGGGAGACCCGACCAAAGCAACATGGATCAAAACATGGTTACGTGGACTACACAGTTATACACAGGGAGAAACAAAGATTGCAATAAAAACTTTAGAAGTTTCACGTTATGAAGTCAGTCTCAGGGACTTTCACATTTGATTTAAAAGCAGTCAGTGAAAAATTATCTGTCATTTTCCATCATTATTCAAGATCTTTATCCAAGTTCAGTTCATGCACATGGAACAGAAGGCAGCAATTGATCTTGCACACAAAGAATAACGATCAGCACTTCTCATTTCAAGAAAGGATCATATAGAAAAACCACAGTCTGAGGATTGCCTTGTCTATAAATCTATACAAATCAGAATCAGAATGGTTTTATTGCCTCATTATGTGAGAAATCACTACATTAGTAAACTGCTGTGGTACTTGGTGCAAATAAATGATAAGCAAAAATTAGAAATAAGAAATAAGCACAATAAAATATTAATTATGTAGAATGGCAACGATGAACATTCCTCCGAATGGCCACAGCAGACAAGCCTCCTACTGGACAGTTTAAGTCAAATTAGTGAATCAGAGGTGAATCAGTTTGTGATGAGCGCCAGAGAAGCATGATGCACAGTGTTAACCTTTAAAGCAGAAGCTTTCATTTTTAAATGTTGCAGCAGCAATCCACTTCTTTTTAATTAAAGAAATACTTTTTACTTCAGTTTCTTCATGGGTTTTGTATCTTTGATTCAAATGCATATTAAGAAAATACATTATGTGACTTTAAAAAAAATCTGACATAGTGTTAAAAAAGACATTTGTAGTTCCTCATTCTGCCATAATCTGAACTGTTACCACTATCATGAAATACACTTTAAATAAAAAGATACATTCTTCCATATTGTTTGTATATGAATATATTTAAATCAAATTTTGTGTCTGTTAGCTTTTGAAGGACTTGAAAATCAAATGATTGCTCCTATCACATGATTAGGATGTGGTTCAATCATTTTTGGTCCACATATTATATTTAAAATACAACTTATAGAAACTGTGAAAAATCTACAATTTATTTAGTGAAATTACAATTTGCCCCAGTTTTTGCTAATTGTTTTTCTAAAATGTCACTGATAAAGACTTTTATTTTGAAGCTTAATGTACCTGAGCGGAAGTGCTTGGTAGCCTTCGGTCTGACTTCGGTCTCGCGGTAACGCTGGTATCGGTTAGTATACAGCTAGCTTGTTAGCTAACTCCATCGTTTCCAGGTTTTGTGTCGACCTGAAAACACCAAACTAAGAAAGACACAGGAAGACAGTGCAGCTGAATATATTTTAAATCCAGTCTGCACAAAGAAGCGGGGCAATGCCACACAACTTCCAGCCCGGAGACTTGGTCTTCGCCAAAATGAAGGGATACCCACACTGGCCAGCTCGGGTAAGAAGGCAACGTTAACGGGAGCCGGAGGGGCGGAGGAGGGGGTGGGCTGCTCTGTATGGGACGGTGTAGAAGATTCTCTAATTATCTCAGCAATATCTAATGAAAAACCATAAACAGAAGCATACCATAATGTCTGCGAGCTGACAGGTGGTTTGTAGACCGCCAGTGTGTGAGCTTTCTGAATTTGCATGATACGCTGCTGGCCTAATCTGCAGAGGCAGCGGAGCTAACGCTGTTAATTTTGGAAATGACGTTTAAGAGAGCTGCCTCGTTTCCTGGACTATAAACCCTCATCAAGGCGTAAAAACGCGTTTATTGTCCATCACAGGTGTAATCAGATACGCCACGTTTCCGTTTATGGGAAAGATGTGACGCTTTAATGTGCCTCTTGTTTGTTCCTTGAATATTCTGCATGTTCGCAGATCGAAGATGTGGCTGATGGAGCTGTGAAACCACCGCCAAATAAAATCCCAATTTTTTTCTTTGGAACACATGAAACGTGAGTACAGTTTTCCTCTGGGGTTAAATACAACGGTGTGTTGTTACCAGATTGTTGCCCTTTTATAGTTACATCTCAATTCAAAAATTCAATTCAAAGATACTTATTAATCCCAGAGGGAAATTAGAGTTTCATTACACACAATTCAGAGATCAGACATACATGGGCAAGACACATGACAAGAAATGTGACTGTGGTTATTCACAACCCTGAGTCACGCTACCTTAATAGAGATCAGAGAGTTATATGAGGATTGGTTCAGGTGGAGGGAAAAAAAAAGGCACTTTAGAGTTACCCTCCACCGGGAGGGCAGCTTTGCTCTGCAAAAAGAACACCTCAGACAGATATGCAACAGACTTCAGACATCACACAACATAAGTGTCCACTAGGTGGGGTGGTGGGTTTGGGACTATCCACACTTTGGTTCGTGCAGCCACTACAAACAGCGCATGTCACCTCAGTCTGAACAGGGGGAGGAGCATTGAGGGTTGGAGGGTTGCAGTGACCCTGGAACGATTCGGCGGCCTTCCCGCAGTCCCGCCCAGGCTGGGATAGGAGACAGAGTTGAGTTGCCATAGCGACAGCACATTCCACATATCTTCTGAGGGGGGAGTTTTCGGGGCACCAGATTCCGATTAGAAATTGTTTTGGGGCCAGACAGAGATAATTTCATCTCTGTCTTAAAGTTCCTTGGTCCTCAACCTCTCAAAATCCCAATAATGGACATTAATCTATCCCAGTCCGTGCTGATTCGTCCACTCTATCCTTGATGGCATCCATCTTTTGTGCCATTGAATGAATCTCGGCCAAAGTTCCAAGCTTACGATTCATCTTGACAATTATGGGGAGTGTGAATTCACAGCACAGTGCAAACCATCTCTGAGCTCCGGGCACGGGCCAATATTCCTCGACAGCTCGTTAATTTTCCGGTAAGCCAGGTAGCCTCCAAGGCAATGAGCAGGAAACCTGACACCAACACCACGAATATCCACACGTCTTCAGAGTCTTCCACAGACAGCTGAGATGAACAAATCAAGTTCCACTGTTTCCAGGAGTCCATGATGTGTCCAACTGGGTCTGTCCTGGAGGGGCATCCGGGAGCCCCATCTCTTGTTCTCATTGTTGAAAAAATTGTATCAATCGCGTTGAGTGACCAACTGACGAGGTCCATTTTAGTGATTTCAGTTTCCAGAAAAAATGCTGAAGCAGCCATGCAAACATGGACAGACAAAGGGCCTTGAGGATAAGATATGGAGGAGTGGGGGGAAAAGCGTCTGCACCCTCCGAGAGCCGGAAGATTTTCATTTTAATTATCTATGCATCATTAAACCACCAGAGACCTCAGATAAACGTCATAGCTAAATCTTGCAAAAACATTTATTAGTTTTGTCCCATTTGGGAAACTATTATGTGCTCACAGCTTCATTTAAGAAGGAAATTGGATTCTATTATTGTCTGCTTTTCATTCTTTGTAGAACATTGTCTTTTTGATGTATAACTGCATAGATTACACACACTTTAAAGGCTTTTTAATGGCAATACAAGAGTTGTGTGATATATCTGATTTAATGGCACCTGCAGTATATAAATTCACCACTAGGGGGCACCATATTCTGATCCAGTGTCTCAATCCAGTGTAAACTTCCTGTTGTTACGTTAGGATGTCACTTGACTGTTGAATTTACTCTACTCATCATCACAGAGCATTCCTTGCACCAAAGGACCTTTTTCCTTATGAGAAGTACAGCGAACGCTATGGAAAGCCCAATAAGAGGAAGGGATTTAACGAAGGTTTATGGGAAATCCAAAACAATCCGCACGCCTCCTACAGTGCCCCACCTGTAGTAAGTCCTACTGATGACTAAAATCCAGATGCATTGATAAATCAGAATACAATCTTGCACATTCCTATAGAAAATGTTATGAAAATGATCTTTTCATACCTTTTGCTAGTTATAGTTCCTCTGTTTTTTTCTTCATTGTTAAGATCTTTATGTTGAGTAAAGTTAATGTTAATCCTTTAATTGTGTTGGGGTTTTAGCCGCCTAGCTCATCTGACAGTGAGGGCAATGATGCAGGAGGAGGTAGAGGAGGTAGTGACGAGGAGGAAGAAGACGAGGAGGAAGCCCCGGTTCCTCGGAAAGCCGATTCGGGTAGCGAGGATGACTCTGATTCTGGGAGTGATAACAGAGGAAGGGGAGGAGGGATGAAGCGAAAACCGCAAGCTCCCAAGGTAACAACACCTACAGTTGAATTGATTTAGTGTGGAAATAGTCTTTCTTGCAACTACACAACATTTGGTTCATGATTAACTTGTGTCATTAAGTTAATGAACTCAACAGAAAATGGTTTATTTGGTGGAATTTATGGATAGTAAAGAGATGAGCTTGGCACAATATGCAGTATTTGTATCAAAAAAGCATTTTTGTGTCCATGCTTTCACGAAAAACTCAACACAAAGCAGCATAAAGAATACTTTTGTGTAAAGAGTTATCCTTGCAATGGTAAAAACGCTGTAATGCTTGGAAAATGTTGATTATTAAAATAATAATAATAATAACTGTTCCTGCTTTTGCCTTGTTTTAGCGGCCACCTCCTCCAAAAAAGGCTCGTGGCTCCTCTAGTGACCGAGATGAGGAGGAGAGTGGATCTCCTGAATCAGAGGCGACACCTTCAGAGTCTGACTCTGGCAAAAATAGTGACAAGGTTGGGGAAAAAAAGAAAACATTTATCAAAGTAGAATTTCTAGCTGTGGTGATACAAAACAGGCTAACTGTCTGTGTTTTAAAACAGGATTTTACTCCAGAGAAGAAACCTGGAGGACGAGGTGGAAAAAAGGCAGCAGGCAGAGGGAAGAAGGTGAACCACAAACTTTATTCTGCAAACCCCAGATTTATTATTATATTTAAGGTAAATGTCTGTTCTATTCTGTTTCTAATTTGATGTTTTCATGATGCTGCAGAAGGCTTCTTCTGACTCAGAATCAGGATCAGGGTCAGATAGGAAAGTTGTAGACAGCGACTCTGAGGATGAGAAGCCTCGACCAGCTCTGTCAGGCTCAGAATCCCAGTCTGGCTCAAAGTCTGAGTCCGATTCTGATCCACCTCCCCGCAAGGGCCCGCAACCTCGCAAGAAAGGTGAGAGCTGACGTTCTTTTATCAGTCACAATAACAAAGGGTGGAGGTAAGTTTTGATTTGTTTTACCACAAATCTTTCATCCCCTTCTGCTGCTCATGAATACCTGAAGTCACATGTAAACAGTTTTTTTCTAACTTGCAGAGAAACCTGCACCAAAGCCTCGTGCACGGAAGCCCAAACCTGCCCCAGCAAAACGAGCTCCGTCTTCATCCTCCGACAGCGACAGGTCAGGTTGCTTTAAAGCTGTTATTTTGTGGGCGACGGTGGCACAGGAGTTAAGTGCTCGCCCCGTAATCGGAAGGTTGCAGGTTCGAGCCCCGCTCAGTCTGTCGTGTCCTTGGGCAAGGCACTTAACTCACCTTGCCTGCTGCTGGTGGTCGGAGGGACCGGTGGCGCCAGTGCTCGGCAGCCTCGCCTCTGTCACTGCGCCCCAGGGCAGCTGTGGCTACATTGTAGCTCATCCCCACCAGTGTGTGAATGGGTGAATGACTCTGTTGTAAAGCGCCTTGGGGGGTTCCAGGACTCTAGAAGGCGCTATATCAAATACAGGCCATTTTTACAATTTTTACCTGCGTGTGACTTCCAGTGCGGTCTGGTTTTGTGTGATTATTAGCTTGGCACCTGAAATTTACATCTTTTTTTTTTTTTTTAATAAAAAAGCGACAGTGAACCCGACCGCATCAGCGAATGGAAGAAACGTGATGAGGAGCGCAAGCGAGAGCTGGAAGAACGCCGAAAAAAGGAGGAGGCTGAGGAACTCCGCCGGCTACGTGAGAGAGAGAAGGAAGAGGAGGAGAAAAGGAAAAAGGACAAAGATAAGGCTAAAAAGGGGAGCGACAACGACAGCAGCAGTAGTTCAGATGAAGGTGTAGATGATCACCCACTGAAGAAGTCCAAGAAACCTCCTCCACCCCCGATCCCCGCACCTTCAGACTCAGATTCTCCTCCACCAGCAGAGGTAAACATCTGCTCTAACAGGAAAACAGATTGCTGTAGAATGATGCACGAGCTGTTTTTTTTTTTTCTTGTTTAAAAGTTGAGAAAATCCTCCAAGAAACAAGACAAATCAAAGGCAGCAAAACAGAATAAAGAGAGAAAAGAAAGAAAGGAGAAAGAAGCGAAAGAGAAGAAAGCCCGACGGGCAGAGGAGAAATCCAGAGCGAGGTGAGTGGACAAACGGCAGCAGACCTCATTGGAACTACTGGATTAAATATTGAAGACCACAGATCTCAGAGTTCTCTCTAACTCAGGTCCAAGCCTGAAAAGCCCAAACGCAGACCGGAGAGGCAGCCAGAGAAGAGAGTGGAGAAGAAAAAGGGTCGGTATCGCTCACTAGCTGCGTTTTCATGTGGCAAATTTCCTCAATCCGATTGAAATCTTGGTTGATCGGAATTTCCGAATCTCTTTTCACATGGACACGAACTGAAATGATCCGATCATGCCGTGCGTACATATGCACCAAGCATTTAATCCGATTAAATAGGTTGAGCATGCGCAGAGTTGCGTTTCACGAAAGAAAAATTGTAAACAAACGCCATGAAACGAAAAGAAAAATGTAAAAACAGAAATAACTATTCTTCCTGCTTTCCTGATCCATTTATTCAATTTAATATTTTTATTTAGCTCATAGAAGTTACGTTTTCTTCAGTGAATAACTGCAGATATATGCTTTGCTGCATTTTATTGTTGATTAAAATAAGGGAGGGTTATGTCTGCCTCTTGATCAGCTGGTCCGCAGGTCTGAATTGACAGCTGTTGCGCTGCGCTGCGGGACGGGGGGGGACGGGGGGTGGGGGGGGGGATTAGCCTCATGTTTTATTACTGAGCTCTGTTGTGGCTTATTATTAATAACATGTGACGATCAGCTGAAACTGTTGAGAAAAATCTGTTCAAACAAAATAACAGAAGATGTTCAGAAAGTTTAGAAGCCTGTGTTCATCATTAACGAACCGCATCTCAGGTCATCTGCGTTTACTTGCTTTTAACGAACACGGACTTTACTGTCGTCCAGAGTATTTAACCGAGGACGTTTTTCTACCCAACATCAGCCTCCAATCAGGTCTGTAAAACCCATATTATCCTGTGTTCTTTACAAGCGTGTCTCCATCACCTGCTGCAGAAGCTGCTGTGTTCAAAGCTGACAGAAACGGGGATCCGTGCGCTGCAACCCCCACGATAAACCTGCGTATTTCCAGTAAAGATTTGAACATCTTTGTCGAATGATTTGTGCAATAATCAGATTTTTATTTTACTTCCACAAAATGCAAGTTCTGAATTAAATATTACTGAAACGGGACGTCTTGTCGTCGGATTTAAAAGCCGCCGCTCGTTAATTACACCGTCATTTTTGAAGTCAGGCAGTCCAAATGACAGCGGAGAGGCCCGCTGGCTGTTGCACACATGCGCAGTGGGCATTATTTTACCCCAACAATCCGAATGGCTGTGTACATGCACGTCAATCGGAATGAAGAACGGAATAAACCACCGCTCTCAATCGGATTGAAATTTCAATCCGATCGGGCCGAATCGGATCAGAATATTCTGATTGACATGTTTACATGCAGAATTTTCAATCTGAATGGGCATTCAATCCGATTAAATATGCGCATGTAAACGTGGCTACTGTCTCATCTGCACTGCAAACTCGTCTAATTCCTCTAACAGAAAAAGGGCAGATGCTGTTTAACTTTCTTTTTTTTTCCTTTGTCCATATTCAGAAGCATCACCAGAGGAAAAGCTACAGAAACTCCACACAGAGATCAAGTTTGCACTCAAAGTGGACAACCCAGTAAGTTCAGCAGCTCTCTCTACGTTTGGGTTGATGCAGACATGAAAAAGAACTTTTTGTGTTTATTTTTTCTTTCTAGGACATTGATAAGTGTTTACAAGCCCTAGAGGAGCTTGAAGCTGTCCCTGTTACCAGCCATATTCTCCAGAAGAATGCTGAAGTTATTGCCACACTAAAGAAGGTGCACTTTATTTTTCTGGTTGCGTCTTTTGCTGCTGCTTCAGCCAGCGGGGTCCTTATTGTTATGCACCAGGGGTTTTTTCGACATTAATATCCTTTATTATTATTTTTCCGCGGACATTAATGCGGCTCGAATGGCAGCGTGCACAAATTTCACATCGAAATGAGCGGCTTGGCCGTGGGAGGTGTGCTATTACGTTTGTAAGAGTTCTGAATTACCACGGCGAGGTTATTAGAAAAGGCTTCAAAGAATTTCTGTTTTTTGGGCATATTGAGCTACCCTTTCAAACTTTGTGTGTGGCATTTTTTACATTTGCATAGAAAATGTCTTGTGGCAGGTCCCTTTTTAAAATTTCTTCTGGAATTTTCTAGTTTTTTCTCTTTTTTTGTGAGGGGTTATCTTCAATCTTCACCTTCATTTGTGTGTATTGTAATTTGTGTTTTTATGTGTTTTCATATCATGTCCTGATATTTGTAAAGCACATTGAATTGCCTCTGTGTTTGAAATGTGCTCTATAAATAAAGCTGCCTTGCCTTCAATGAAATACTGTCTTTTCCTAACATCTTCAGTGTGTGCTTTTTTTCTCTTTATTATGATTTTACAGATTCGAAGATATAAGGCTAGCACAGCGGTCATGGAGAAAGCCAGCGATGTCTACAACAAGCTAAAGCTTCGCTTTGTAGGCAAAACCGAGCTGGCAGTAAAACCTAAACCTGAAAACAAGGAAGCAGAAGACGATGACAAGGAGTCACGAAACACCGGTAAAAGACGGTGTCTGTGTTACTTTTGTTTCAAAATGAGTTTGGCAAATCCATATTTTGTCTTTTTTAGAAGCCACTCCAGTCAACGGGGAGTCAGCGGAGAAGAAAAATGAGACGGAGATGGAGGAAAATCCCAAAACACCAGAGGAGAACAACGACGACGAAGCCGGTTCGAGTCCAGTCAGGCAAGAATCACACAAGTTAGGATCTACTTTGGGTTATGACTTGTATTTTCTGGTTATGACTCGTTTCCACAGAAGCATAAAACAGTTAGTAAAAAAGTGATGTGATCTACTTTTTAGCTGATAAATTGACACATGGTTGTAATCTAAGCAGCTGTTGCTGTTTTTCTGCAGACGCAGCGCAGATAGCCCAGCCGAACAGCCGACACACACATACGAGGAAGCAGATGGCTCCGTCTCAGCAGAAACAGAAGCGCCAGCTATAGAGAGCTGAAAGACTCTTCACAACTCTCAGCAATGGACCAAGCTCTAAAAGATGGCGGCCCATGTTTGCTGCGCTCGTGCCCCCAACCACATCCCAGCTCACACTCGTCGTTTCCTGCAGCATCTGTTACATCAACGTTGATACATTTTGTGATCTGCTGATATCAAACCTGAAAGCCATCCCCCCTCCAAACACTCTGGTCCGTTGCCTCTCACGGCAAAATGAAATGCTTTTTAGCGTGATCACTTGTAGCGCTTCACGGACGTTTTATTTTTGTTGTTTGTTTCTGAAATTGACCTCTCCTTTTGTGTGTGACACTCACTTTGTTCTGGATGTTCAACTCATGTTTTTCTGTTGTCATCCTCTGCATAAACTGAATGATTACATTTTTAACTATAAATAGACTTTAACTTGGGTATCACAAAATGAGTTCTTACTAATTTTTACAAAGAGAAGCGAAGGAGGTGTTAATCTGTTGTTTTGAGGGTTTTGTGCAGCTGCCACCTGTTTGCTTCATTTTATAAAGCCTGCCAAACATCACGAAGGCCTCTTGTCTGTGTGTGTATAGCTTTGTGAGAGTAATGAAGTGCTATTTGTGTCTTTTATGTTGAATATTTTTTTAATTATGTGGTCTAGGTTCAGTTAATTCAGTCTGACATGTAAAAAAGGTCACTTGAAGATACCCACCTACTTTTTATTGCTTCTTTTCAAATGATTACACTTTTGTCTAAAATAATATCTACAGTGCAGTTTAAAAAAACTTGCACACACATGTGTAGTGTTTGCTTTTAGTAAATTGCATAATAAATAACAGTATAGACCATAAACTGGCCAAAAAAAGGGTAGAAATCATGTAGAAGCAATCTATTTTGGCATTTTTCCGTTACATGCCTACAACGTGTTTTTAATGCTCTGTAAATTGGTAAAGCATTTCTATTACGTAGTTGAGACTTGAATAAAAATCTCAGCATGGTTTTGATTCTTGTTTTCTGGTAACTTCCTGAAATGAGTCGGCTGCCAGAGGTGACTGCACAAACTTTTATCAGTGACTGATGATGGTTTTTAGATGTCAGCTGGAAAAGTATGGATAGGGTATGCTCCCTGCATCCGTTACATACGCAACACTATTGTCTGCAAAAATGTACAGCCAGTAATGACACACTGTTTTGCTAAATAGTGGATCGATTACGTTGTAATAAAGTACCTAGGAAGATGTCTGAAGACCAATATATCTGTGGAGCCAGTACCATTTTTATGGTGTTCACCCTATAAAGTCAAATTTTAACTCCAAATATTCAAGTTAGATTTAATTTGATTTAATGCTTTTTATAAATCTATATCTAAGTATTTCATTGCTTTTGATAACCCTCTGAAGTCAAAGGAAGAAAGCTGGTTATATATGTTTGCACAGTCATCATTAAAAAATAATTATACATGAATAAAGGGAATAGGAGCTGGTAAATTGTATTGTCCGTATTTGTAATAGCATACGTGTGTGTGCGTGCGCATCTATATCTTCTAAAACGTGTGTGTGATTGTGTGGTTACCTGTGTGTGCAGGTCTTAAACTGTTTATCTGAGTCACTAAGTGTTTGTTGGGTGTTTGGATGTGGCTTTTGTCTATGAGTGTTGTTTTGTTTTTTTAATGTTGTGTATGTGATGAGGGAAGAGTTGCCTGCAGCAGCCTAGGCCCTGCCAACGCCAGAGTCTGTAGCAGAGTCTGTAGCCAGGCCAAGCACCATCATTTTGCAATTAAATTGCAGCCAAAAAGCAAGTGGCAAAAATTGAAGTTCCACCCTCATCCGCTAGGAGCTGGCACCAGAAGTGAGCAAATCCTTACTGACTCCCGTGTAGAAAAGACTAGCAGATTTATTATCGGACAGCTCTGCAAGGACTTCATTTTAAAATGGGAAAATGTTTTATTTTTTTTTTCGCAAGCACAGAAAGGAAGATGTATACTTTGTTATAAATTTGTTAATTATTCTAGCTAAATTCTATCTCCACAAATGCAAGTATAGTAACCAAAAACCTAATTTCAAGCACTATAGTGACACTCTATCTTACATAAAATTGATTAGTGGATCACAAAACAAAAAAGCTTTAAAAACTATAACTATTTGCACCACCTATAATTTATTTGGATGTTTGTAACATTTCTGTAGTGCACCCCCTGGCATATGTTTCATCTTCTTTGTTCAATTTTGTATGCAATTTGTTTGCATACTTATCACCTTGTTCAATAAAGTTTTGAAGAAAAAAAAGACTCCCATGTAGAAAATGCCGATTTCACAGCAGAAATAAACATGTTTACAACCTGGTTCAAAGAACCAGCTTAGGTTTCATAGATCTAGTTTACATTCATGACAACTCTTAGAAGGGTGAATTTTTGTACCTCTTCTGTTCAAATGGATTTTAATGCTTACATTTCTGAATAATTAGTGAGCATCCATGTGACTTCAGAGCTAGCTCAGAAGAAGGACCTAAGCCTGCGCCATTTCGACTCTCTGAACATTAGTTTTGTCTGTTTTCGTGTTTGGACATTAATTATGGAATTATTTGGACAAAGAGGACAAGCTGTGGTTATTGACTACACAGATCATCCAAGCAGTTTCTGCTTCTTTTGATCAGTGAGGAAAATTATCTATGGTATGTTCTTGCTGTGTTGCTTTTCTAACTGCATTGTTGGTTCTTTTTTAAAACACAGAAAAGGTTTCTCTTTACCTTGCTGACAGTTTCGTTCGTGGCTGCAAACTTCTTCTGAGCGAACGAAACTGTCAGCAAGGTAGAGAAACCTTTTCTGTGTTTTAAAAAAGAACCAACAATGCAGAGGAAAATTATATTTCTGTACTTTATTTTGCTGGTTGAATGGGGGAAAATGCTGAGTCATTTAACTGCTTGGTCAAACTTGTTAGTGGGGCTGCATAAGAACCTTGAGCGGGTGCGCAGCTTCTCCTGTCTCCTGCTAGAGCACGCGGGTGGCTGTTTCCATTTCCCAGAGCAGCCGGACTGGTTCTAGTGACAGGATGTAGTCATGCTGGTCACTGGTGGATCTCTGAGAGAGACCACAGAAACACCACAGCTCTTTTAGTTGACGCTGCTTCATTTTTGAGTCATTCAACCGCATTTTCTCACTAATAGCTTGCTGGTTGAATGGGGGAAAATTCTGTGCATTTACCATAACACTGCTTGGTCTAAAATGAGTTGAAATATAATGTGTTGGTGTGGCTGCTGGGTTAAAAAAATACTAGAGCTATATATCTACAGAGGCTTTCGAACTTCGCTGTTCCGCCGCTGTCAAAGATCTGCAAGTCCGCCATTGTCACTCAGCTCTCTGCTCCGCAGGGTGTTGACACAGCGGCAGACTCATGGATCTTTGACCACGGTGGAACAGCAACGCCCGATATCCACAGTCAGCTTACCTAGTTATGATTTCATTACTAAGCAGGCCAGAGGTGCCTTCACTTTGGAGTCACTCTACTGCATTTTTCTTGCTAAAAACGCCTGGAAAAACTCTGTTAGCTTTGCGTTAGCATGTGGCTAATGTCCCGCTGATCTCCGACCGTGGAGCAAGAGCAGATGTAAAAGGCTATGGCGCTTGGTTACGATCGCAGCTGTCTGAGGCTCCACTTGTAATTTAACAGTCCCAATCCACATTAGATCTCTAAAGGAGACCAGTATGAATACGGAAGGCTTGCAGGTTGGCTACCCCGTCCTTGGTGCCCTTCTCATCTTCTTGGGTGAGCTAAGTAGCTGCATTGGTTCATTTCCAACTGTAGCAGCTCCACCCTCAGCTCCACCTCTTTTCCCTTTTTTTGGACTGTCTAGGCGTGACAGGTCGTGCGACACGGTCAAAATGGCGGTGGTGGGAACCTCCCATTTGGGAACAAAACCTTGTAATTCGAGCCTATTGACATGAATTGTCCAGTATATATGTTGATGAGCCACGCACGGCCCAGCAGCTGATGAACACCAATGGGTGGACACCAATAGGCCAGACCAGAGGGCAGACCCAAAACCAGGGAAGAAGGGGGGTTAGCCAGATGATGTCAGGGCACCAACCCCCAGCCAAAGGAAACCCATTTGAGACTGCCAAACCTGGAGCCCCCACCCCAGCACACTGTCACGCCCACCGATACAGGCCAACCCAGAGTGGGCCAACCAAGCCCCAAGGGGCCCACCCCTATGAGGGACAGCCAGCACAGGCCAACCGGCCAACCCGGCCCTGCCACCCTGCAAAGCAAGTGCCAACACTCAACCATGCCACCAACCCATAGGGATAGTGAGGGTGGTAGTTGGCCTTGGCCGCGAACACTGGGAGTTTAGAGGGTAGAATCAGTGCGAGTGAACCATTGTTGTGAGTGTGTGTGTGTGTGTGTGTGTGTGGTTGTGGCAGTGGGTTTGGTGGGGGTGGTTGAAGGCTGAAAGGAGAGACCACTGCTTGGCAGCTCCACCCATCCAAACTCTTTCCCCTACCAGACTCCCTGGTGTTGTATGCCTGAGGGGAGTGATGTAGAAAAGGCGCAGGTGTATGGCTGCAGACCCGGAGACCGTAAATTCAGGCTGACTGCTCATTCAGCTTGTATTGTTTTTGAAACAGTGCCCTCTAAAGGATGAATGTTTGTTTAATTGCAACTGTCGATTCAAAACATGCCTTTGAATCACATTACATTTGTAAAATTTTATTAGAAGTTAGAAATTAAATTTTATTAAAGCAACATAAAATGTTTTAATTGCTGGTGAAGCATTGCATCAAACTATTAATTAATTGACCATTTTTTCCATCTAAGTGAAATATCTTCATTTTTTATGTTAATTTACATACACATAATACACATTGGTGGTATATGGCTCCTCAATCCAATGTAGGACAGAAATATCAGCACATTCTTCATTTCTGCAGCCATCAGGATTTTAAATCTATAAGTGTTGGAGGAGCTGCCAGACATTCATTTTCCATTGGGATCAGTAAAGTTTAACTTATTTCATCTTTGAGACAAAATGTAAATCAAAATAAATAGCGTACGGGTGACCTCTGAAATGATCAATACACTTTATACACATTCATTTTATGAACTTTATTTATTTAAAATCCAGCAGATGTTCTACTGTTGTTTATTGTTTGTATGGCCCTTGTCGGCTGTGGTGTGGTTGTCATGATCTGCGTCTCCCCTCATGTGTCTCCTTGTGTTCTCCATTCATCTCTAGGTTCTCCTATTGTGTATCCTAGTGCCCTCTTGTGTCATTGTCTACGTCTTCCTCATGTGTTCCCAGAGCTGCAGCCCCTCTAGGTTTCCTTCCCCCCAGGTATCTCCCTCCAGGTCCTGTGCTCCCCGTGGTCCTCCTTTGTCACACCCCTGTAGTTTCTCTTTCTGTGTTCCCAGATCTACAGCCCTCCAGATCCTCTCTCCCAGGTCCTGTGTTCCTTCAGTCTTCCCCAGTCACCCCTCCGCAGTTTTTATAGTTTCAGCTTTTCATTTTATTAGTCTCTTTAGTGTGTTTTTTCCCACCGGTGTTTGTAGTTTTCCTACACCCTTAGAATATTAGTTATGCTGCTGCTCTTCTTCTTTAGGTTTTACTCTTAGGTCATATTAGTTTCCTCCCTGATTAGTTAATTGCTTTCACCTGGTTTCTCTCCCCACACACCTGCAGCCCATCTGCCTCCCATCATGCCCCAGTGTATTTAACCCTGTCTGCGTCTCTATCTGTTGACGGTCCATTGTTTGGTGTCGGTGTTGCTTTGAGCCTCAGCTCTTGGTTTTGCGCTCTATGGGAGCTTTGGTTCTCCTGGTATTCAGGACTTTGGTTTTTGGCTTCTGGCTTCCTGCCCTTTTAGATTTTGTTTCTCATCTTAATAAAAAGGATTTTACTTTTGAACCGCTCGTGCCATCTGGTGTTTCCTGCATCTTGGGTCCTAACCTCCTCCTAACTCGCAACGTGACAGAGGTGGTCTGCAGAGAAAAGAAAGATGGCACAAAGTCGAAAACACTCAACTGTAATGTTCTGCAGCAGGCACGATTTAGTTTATATTCACATTAATAACATTATTTACTATCTGAACAGTGCTCCTTTCTTTAACCTTTACCTTTGAATTAATATATCTTTCCAGAGTTTTACCTTTCAAACATTATGTATGATTTTTCAGAACTCCTTGAAAGTGATTGTCGCATCATGTAATGTAATATAATGTAAGCAACACTTTTTTTTGCTAAACATGCCCCCTGCACCGTAGAACTCCATGCAATAGGAAACTAAGCGCTGACCAGAACTAACCAATAGCATTGGACTACCGCCTACATGCTTCAAATTTAAGGATGCAGAGTTGAACTTCTCACAGACAAGTGTTGTATAAATATACTGAGAACACAACATGAGAATAATACTTGTAAAACAATGACTTTTAGCTCTGTTTGTCAGCTACAGTAGCACATTTAAAAACAAATGTGAAGTTGCCATCTTTAAAATATGGAAGGAGAAACCATTTGCGTGATACGCTTGTCAGCCACTAGATGGTGGAAGATAAATACTCTGGAAAGAGACTTTAAGAACAATGTCATACTGTTAAGAAAAAGTTGGCCTATAATCTTTTTTCACATTATCCACAATTAATTTAATACTTTGTTTAATTTGTCAAAGTGTGAATGATATAATTTAAGGAAAGGTGCAGTTCAGAACAGTAATTTCCACTAAGCTCAGATAGCTCCTATATCTAAGTTATATATATATATAACTTAGCCTACATGTGGTGATAAACGCATCAACTCACTTTAAACTAAACACAAGAAAATGCTCATTTTGTTGTCAAACTTAACTCAACAATTAAATTTAGTTTTGAAAGTTCAGTAGAAAGGTACAGTGTCCGTCTGGTGACATTGAGGGAAAGAAATAACTCGTGGACACGAGATAATGCATGGGAATGAGTTGTTAACTCGTTGCCACGACTTATTAATGCGTTCCCACGAGTTATTAATGCATGGCCACGAGATACAATAAGTATAACAACATAATTATATATATATATATATATATATATATATATATATATATATATATATATATATAATTATGAAGCAGGCGGCTCCTCCAGGCCAGGCTGAGCTGAAGACCGCCTAGACCTTTAACTCCGCTCATTCCCTTAACGCTCCAGTCAGCTGACTTTAGACGCCATTTTGTCAGCCATTTCCTACACAGATCTACTGCCAGCGTCTCTGCACAGCTCAGGACGCCTCGTCTGGCCTCAGCAGCTTCACCTGCCCGGGCTCGGTTGACTGCAGCGGACCTTGAACGCACGGTACCCCCGGGTGGATGAGAAACTAGTCCCAGAAGACTCCTCTCTCTCTGCAAGGCGGGTGGGTCCACTGGACAGAAGCGGTACAAGTCGCAGACAGCCATGGCTTTGAAGATTGTCAAAGGGAGCATCGATCGGATGTTCGACAAAAATCTCCAGGATTTAGTACGTGGCATCAGGAATCACAAGGAAGATGAGGTAAAATGAGCCCACCTGGAACACCTTAAACATCTAATTTATTTGTGCTTTTAAGTTAATTCATTTAACCATCACCGTTACACCACTAGCTAACGGCTAGCCCTGACGAGTTAGCTAGTTGTTTCAGCCACTAGCTAGCGGTGAACTGGATTGTTTATGTAGCTGGTTGGCGTTTACTTAGTGACAAACCGCTAACGCTGGCTTTGTAGCCCAATGCCAGGTGTGAATAAGGAGACACTTCAGTGACAACCGGCTAGAAGTCAGAGGGAAAAGGTGACAAATAATTATTCACACCAGGAACTTACTTCTGCAGAACTAGGACCAAACCAGGGACAGCTAGTGAATTCTGCACTGGCTTTCTGTTCGGCACAGAGCTGCTCGGACAAGCGACACAACCCTAATCCTAACCCAACTCAAAACAGCCGAAGGACATGAGGTGCTTACAAAAATGAAAATACAAAAGAAAAAGACCCGTTAACTTACAAGACAGATAATGACAGTAACAGTCAGCTGTCACATGAAAGTATAAAAAAAGTTGATTACAGAGTGGATAACTTGGAGTGTGTTTCTCCAGCGGTATCAAAGATATTGGATTGGATTGTTCAGAAAGTGTTTAATTTTACAAAGTCGCGTTTCTTGTTCTGCTAGTTTGTCACATCTGTCTGTGATCAGCTGATTTAGCAGAAAGTGTTCCGTTATGCTGATGAATTTATGATTTACTGACTGAAATAAGTGTGAAATAGTCCATTGTAATGAGTCTGGATAGTGTATAAAATGAGTTAAGCAATCTTCTCACCAGTGACCGATGAATTATGATACCCATGTGTGCAGTCATGTTTCCTGCCTTACCTCAACCTGCTTTTTAATGAAAGAGCAAAAATACCGTATTAGTAAAGGAGGATTTTAAGTAAAGTCCCTGGGTTGCATTGTTGCACATACCTGCTGCAACCGGCTCCAATCCACACATTTTTGACCATCTTGCTCTATAATGATTTTTTTTGTGTGTGTAGAGGTAAAACCAGCAGATCATACTTCCTAAAATCTTTATTGGAATTTTGGAATAGAAAATCCAGCTCCTAGACCACACGGTTGTTTAAGACTCTTGATCTTTGATTCTGTGTCTGTTGCTCCTAGTCTCACGGTAACCTAACCAGGGCCATCTAGATAAAGTGCTGGTTGCCCAGTCAACAGTGGACAGCCTGCTGAAATATTAATACTCTGTGTGCGTACTCATGAGTGCGTCTTGCCCCCTTTTTTTAAGTCAGCCCACATCTTTTTCACATGGAAGCAGAATATTTGCACTGCTCATTCATTCCTCAGCGCTTCCATGCTCTGAAACAGAGGGAGTATTGAGGAAACGTGTGAGGATGTCCTCCAATGGTTGCTCCTCGGAGTGTTTGGAAGCTGTTTGTCAGTGTTGTTTGTGAAAATGAATATTGCACAAGTTATGATCAAATATCCTCCAGCTCTATAGATTATCTCCAACTCAGTCTGTGTTGCTGCCCCTGTTGGCTTCCCATCAACTTTTTGAGTTATTTGGTGGATTCAGAGTCAGTAGTTGAAGGAGAGCATTTTCAGTCTCCTGCCAGCTTTCTACCACAGCAAACCAAAGTTTCTTGTGGAGCTGCTGCTGTAGTTCTCCACCCCACCTCCTCTTGTCACTGTGCTGTCTCATGACTGCGCACACATGACCGGCACACTCTATATGTGTTTGTTTTAATAGGCTGCTCCTCTCAGCTCAACAATGGTTGACTGATTTATTTTTTTTGCATTAAAAGGCCTGGCTCGTCTCACTCCCCCAGTGCTGAATAAAACAAGCTGACTGCTCTAGATTTCTCCAAAAATATTCAGTTATAGCTGTAGAAGTAAGGGCAGAAAGGTCAAAGATGCTTGAGCTTTAACGTTTGCACATTATCCTGCTCCATTTCTTACTTCTATGTTATTTTTTTGTGTGTTTCTTACTTCTATGTTATTTTTTTGTGTGTGTATTTAATCATTTCACCAGCACATTTTTGGACAGCATTTATTTATTTGTTTACATGCAGGCCCATCCTCCTCCCTAGATCTATGACAGCAGTGATAGTAGAAGCGTTAGCTGATGAAAACAGGTTTAATTAGATCAAGCTTGTTCAGTTAATTCTATCTTTGTCAGCTAGATGGCAGACAGCAGTGCTGCTGGGGTTTGCTGGCTTTTCATTTTGTTTTTTCCTAAAAACGCTCTCCTGACATTACTCTACCTAATCTAATCTGGTGTCTGCTTTGTCCTCTGTCTGTCCTCAGGCCAAATACATCTCCACGTGCATTGATGAGATCAAACAGGAGCTCAAGCAGGACAACATCGCTGTCAAAGCCAATGCTGTGTGCAAGCTCACCTATGTAAGAGCCCCCCCCCCCCCCACACACACACACACACACACACAAGCAGAAGCTCTGGCTTTGTCACATCTGCTCTTTACTGTTTGTTTAACCCCACTGTGGGCCCTCTGGTAGAATGATTGGTCAGGTTAAAGTGCACATCACAATCTTCAAGATAGTTGCAGACGTGATCTTTTTGGATCAATAGCTTTTCGTCAAACTGCTGTTGAATCACAATTTAAAAATGGCCGTCCTCATCCTGAAAGGAGTAGAACATTTATCTGTGCTTTCTGTTAGACATACACTATTGATGCACTAAGACTTTTTCTGACTCAAATTGGATAGAGTTGCGTTGCGCATTTTATTTTATAGAAGTTTTACCAAGAAAACAAACCCTGTAACTTGGTGAACATTGGAGCAAATTAGTCACTTGTAATGAAGAATAAAAGTGCTAATTCTTGAAACAACACAGTTGAGTCTGACAAAGAAACACTGTCAAATGAAGTGTTTGTGGTGAAGTTTCTGCTGGTTATAAAGAGGTTTTTAAAATCTACATTCAGTTATTGAGCTTCCAGCTAACATCTGTTAGTTTCTCAGTGTTTTTGACATTATTTACAGTGTGGCTCGTTTGTGTTACAGCTTCAGATGCTGGGCTATGATGTCAGCTGGGCAGCGTTCAACATTGTTGAAGTCATGAGCTCCTCGAAGTTCACATACAAGGTATAACTGCCCGTGCACCAGCTGATCGTGTTAATGAAAACCAGCTGCTGCAGACCGATGATAATGTTTCTGTTATTTTATAACAAAGTGCATTTGTCTTTCCTGCTCGGGTTTTCTTCTTGCAGAGGATCGGTTACTTAGCAGCCTCACAGTGCTTCCATGAGAGCACTGATGTCATCATGCTGACGACCAATCAAATCCGAAAGGTCGGTGATGCACTTGTTTGGTGCAGCCTATGAATACCTTTCTACCTTTTTGTCCTACTTTTATTTATTGACTTTTCCATTTTTCTCTTAGGATCTCAGTAGTCCCAACCAGTATGATACAGGTGTTGCTCTGACTGGGCTCTCTTGTTTTGTGACTCCTGATCTGGCTCGAGATCTTGCTAATGACATCATGACACTGGTGAGTCATGCAGGAAATGTCGAGTTTATCCACATAACCAGTTTTTCTTTTCCTCCATGGTCTTCAATTCTTTTCTAGGCTCACAGATGAAATGTGAACATTTTTGCATTTGGAACACAACTGGTTCTTATTTTGGCTGTTTTTGTTTTCCACTTTAGATGTCCCACACTAAACCTTACATTAGGAAGAAAGCTGTGCTTATCATGTATAAGGTGTTTTTGAAGTACCCAGAATCCCTGCGCCCTGCTTTTCCAAGGCTCAAAGAGAAACTGGAGGATCCAGATCCAGGTGTGTTACAGTGTTTTTGTCATTTGAGGCAAATCTGAAACTGCAGAAGCTTTTTTGTGAGTTTTATTTTCTGTCTTCTAAATCCCATAAAGTATTCAGCAAGAGAAAATGATATATGGCGGCTGTGATACTGCAATGCTGTTTTGTTGTTGTTTTAAACTGAAAGGAATTCCCTTATGAGTATCTAGCTTGGCAAGAGAAATGTACAACATCCTGCATTAGCTTCTGATGGAAAATAGATGGTGAATCTCTTGGATTAGAAAATCCAGACAGATCTACGTCACACTGTAGATTAGCATTCATGGACTCACCCATCTTGACTTGTGACGGAGAAGGCTGTTGTTGGTTTAGCATCCAGGAAACAACAGAGAACATCATCATCATCCTTTATTTATAAAGCACGTTTAAACAGCGACTACGCCAATCGAAGTGCTGTACAAGACGATAGGACACCAAACTAGAAGACAGCAGCGTAAAATAGATAAAAACACTTAAAAACTTAAGTTACAGATCACCAAACTAGAAAACAGCGGCGTCATTAGATAAAAATAAGTAAAAAAGTAAAATAACAGACAAACTTAAGGGTAAAACAATCTCAGCTGGGTAAGCCAGGTAATAAAAATATGTCTTCAGATGTACTTTAAAAGTTGGAAGGCAAGTCGGACCGTCAGGGGGAATTGTTTCCAAAGCTTAGGGGCACAAACTGAAAAAGCCCGTTCGCCACGTGCCCTATCGCGAGCTGGAGGGACGAGCAGAAGGTGCTGGTCAGAGGACCTCAAGGTTCGCACCGGAACATAGGGGCTTAAAAGCTGCGCCAAATAAAAGGGTGCCATTTCATGCAAAGATTTATACACCAGCAGTAGAATTTTAAACTTAATCCGAAACTGAACAGGAAGCCAGTGCAAATTTGCTAAAACAGGTGAGATGTGTTGCCATCGGTCTGTGTTTGTTAGAAACCTCGCTGCAGCATTCTGTACCGATTGGGAGGCGTACCATTGAAAAGAGGATGGAACCCCATATAACAGAGAGTTAGCATAGTCCAAACGTGAAGTTACAAAAGCATGAACAACTGTGTGGAGATCTCTCTTGTTAAGGACCGATTTTAATTTAGTCAGCCGGCGAAAATGAAAGAAACACGACCTGACCATCTGGTTTATCTGTGTATCCATTTTAAAATTGGCGTCCAGTATGACCCCCAAACTTTTAATTGCCGACTTCAGAAAAACTGACAAAGAATGAGGCAGAGATGGCTCCACAGCAGAGGGGGAGCAGGGGGCAAAAAAAAAAAAAAAAAGCCTCCAGTTTGGAGCTGTTCAGATGGAGGAAATTGGCAGAAAGCCATGACTTGATTTCATTCAGGCAGTCAGTCAGTGGTTGCACAGGGTCAGCCGCTTTAAGAGCCACATACAGTTGGCAGTCGTCAGCATAGAGATGATTATTCACCCCGAATTTTCTGAAAATAGCTGCCAAAGGTAAAATATATAGATTAAAAAGAAGCGGACCTAAAAGCTAGTAGAACCTAACCGTTAGCATTAGCAACGTCAACACATGGCAGAAGCTCCTTCAGGCTTGTGTTATTTGGAGATAAACGGTTCACCAGTATACACCCCCCAGTGCAATTTACAAAACATTCATTCCTACTAGACTCCTGCAAATGTATTGATTAAATGAGTTTTCCACACCTTTAAAAACAAGAATATTTCTATTGACCTGTTTTGATCAATTAGCAACTATTACATAAGATGTGCATTTTGTTTTTATGCCGTTTCACATAGATTTTATGTTTATGTGTTTAAATGGTTTGTTTTTTAAAATGGAAACCCTTCCCTAAAAAGCGTTTGTTCTTTTTCGTTCTTAGGTGTCCAGTCAGCAGCTGTAAATGTTATCTGTGAGCTGGCTAGGAGAAATCCTAAGAACTACCTGTCTCTGGCCCCACTTTTCTTCAAACTTATGACTTCCTCTACTAATAATTGGGTTCTCATTAAGATCATCAAGCTGGTAAGTCAGCAGGTTATTTGAAAGT
The DNA here is from genome assembly GCF_043380555.1 of Nothobranchius furzeri. Taxonomy (NCBI): domain Eukaryota; kingdom Metazoa; phylum Chordata; class Actinopteri; order Cyprinodontiformes; family Nothobranchiidae; genus Nothobranchius; species Nothobranchius furzeri. Next base: position 55,669,746 of record NC_091748.1, on the reverse strand, counting down.
GGAAAAAAAAAACACTTCATAATTTCAAAGTAGTAATAATATGTAGTCAGGTTTTCCAAAAGGATCACGTCTCTGTTTTTACAGTTTGGTGCACTCACTCCTCTGGAGCCAAGGTTGGGGAAGAAGCTTATCGAACCTTTGACTAACCTGATCCACAGGTGAGCTGAAATACTCCATTAGATTTTTTGATAGATTGTCTCATGGAATGAATAAACTAATAATAATTTCTATTTTCTTTGTTTTGTACCCGGTTTTCCTTTCTCACAGCACTTCTGCCATGTCTCTGCTGTATGAATGTGTCAACACTGTAATTGCAGGTTAGTTTTAATTTCTGCTACATGGTAGAAATTCGATCTGAACGTTAACTGGCTTCTTAAAGATTCATAGAAATAGTCAGTTTTCTATAGATTAGAAAAGGATTTATTTGTTTTTCTCTCAAATTCTACATCATCTTTCTGCTATAACACTGGTTTGTTTTTCATGGCTAATTGCCTTCTTGTTCTTCATTACAGTGCTGATTTCTTTGTCCTCTGGGATGCCGAACCACAGTGCTAGTATCCAGGTAGGCCTTCAACTTTCTGTCCTCCGTCTTTAATACGAATAAAATGCTTGTTATGACCCGCCTCCTCTCCAGTTGAGTCATAATGCAGGCTGTCACAGTCTGATTAAGACACATCTTACATAGAAAGGATGCTGCTGTCGAACATGCAAGGAAGACCTTTCTTCTTCTGTCAGCTCTACAGAAAATAAAGCTATTCTGAGCTGAATAAGCATTTTGGCTTTCATGTAGGATGCAGGTTATATTTTACTGTGGAGGTATGATGCAAAGCAGACAGATGGATACAAGCGTGAATCACCCGTTAGAAGTAGCTAGAGGATAGTTTCCTCTAGCTGCAGGCTTTGATGTGTATGAAACTGTTACACTGGATGAAAGCCCTGGCATTATTTTTACGGATGAAGAGGAAAAATAGATGAGCAGCAGCTAAGAGGATCTGGTTCATTATATCTGCAGGATTTAAAAAACATTTCTTTGCAGCTTTGGCCTCATCAATGAGCTGCACCCTTATCAGAGAGTCTGAGACTGAGTTGAGAGGAATGTGACAGCCTGTTGGTTTGTCATCTGTTGCTCCAAAACTCTTATAGAATCCCAGGGATGAACCCACAGTAGTCGATAGACAAACACATCTCGGATATGTCGAGGTATTATCACCAAAACCTGTTTGTGTTTAAATTTCATTCTTTGTGCGACGATTGCTGTTGCAGAAGACTTAAGACATAAAAACAGTTCACACTGCAACCTATATAAAATCAGCCTAAGGCCTCATTTCTGTTCTCTGAGATGCTTCATTTTTGTTCTTATGTGTTCTCTTATGACAGAGCAGAAACTGGTATGGAAAGGTTAACAGTTGTGTTGATGGCTCTTCCCTCCTGCTGTTTCTCTCCCACAGCTCTGTGTGCAGAAACTGCGAATCCTGATTGAAGACTCGGACCAGAACTGTGAGCCCTCTGTCAATGCCTGCAGTGTGTCATTTTCTCATTGTCTGTTTCTGACTGGAACAGTCCATCCTTGTAGACAACACCGTAGACCCCTCATTCTGGATAACTCGATCCTTACTGCTGTTTTCGCTCAATTAAGAAGGCCAGCTTGGAATACTTGTGTAGCATCCACCTCTTCCTCCAGAAAGCCTGCTGAGTGAGGGTGGAAATAAACAACTTTCTGTGGTTTATCCCAGGTTGTTGCTTCCATCTGTTGGGTTTAGACCCAATCAGTAATTAACCCTATTGGTTTATTGAGCCATTCGAGTTATCTGGACCTCCGTTCATAGATAGCTGTGTGTGTGGTGTAGACAGCAGACTGCTAGTATCTGTAGGTCTAGCTGCTGACACTTTGGTTTTATCCTTTTACTGGACCTCTTGTTGGGTTTTACAAGATTTTTAAACCACCTTGAAAATCGGTTCTCCGTTAGAATCAGACACCACTTTGGTATGAACAGCATCAGTCTGCAAAGCCTGTGGAAAACCAACCTACTGAACTGATCAGGGGGAGTAAATATGTTTAGCCAAAACAGTTCAAATGTTTCCAGTTTTAGGGAGGACATAAGTTCATTTTTCTCTGTTATTGAGCTCAGTTTTCGCAGCTTATTGGTTGGTGTCAAACCAGCGGCCTCCTGCACATTGACTCAGATTACACACCCTTTCTTTCAGCAGGCCCTGACCGTGAGAGAATCACCTTTTTACGTTTGTGTAGCAAAACTAGTGAGAGAGCAAGAGTCAAACTGGACCTCTGGTCTCTAGAGGTCCAAAGCCGCTTTAGTGAATCAACTAAACAAGCTAGGTTTTGAACGCAAACACGGTTGCAGAACACTCACCCCTCCCCTCGGGTATCTTCCCTGAGATGGTTCTGCCTGAACTGAACACCCTCATTTCAAGAGGAAACGAGATAGCACTAAACACCAGTCACGGTTTTCTAGGTCCAAACGCCTTTTGTTGTCTGCGACTTCAAATGTTGATTTTCTTTTTGGGACTTTGGTAGTTTGTCCTAAAGTTGAAGTGATAGCAGCTGGCTATTTCTCCTTCTTTGAGAACCTCTCACACCAGTGGTGTTCTGTTGCTAAATATGTGAGTGTGTGATGAGTGGAGGACCGAAGCACACACGGAAGTGTGGCGGTTCGACCAGACCGACACCCGGGTGGTCCAAAGGTTACTTTCTGTCCGAAAAGTGTTATTGGTGGAGGTTTTTAGACAAAAACAAGGGCACCACTTTATTATTATTATTATTATTATTAATCTCCAAAATATATTTATGGCTATACTATGTTGGAATGTTGTAAAGGGGCATGAAACAATGTTTAACCTTCCCACTGTCCTAATGGGTGTGACCCCGCAAGGAAAGTTGACCATTGAGTAGGGTTGATGGTTTATCCCTTGGGTCCATGGGGCAGGGATGAGGAGTGTAGGTGGGGAGAGTTTGTTACTTGACCCTCAAGGTCAGTGCTGCACACGTTTATTGACTCAGGAACCTGAGAGGCATTGTAGATAAAACAATAGAGGGAACACCACACTTGAGCAGAGTTTCAGAAATGAAAACGAGGATAAAAAGAAAATACTTTTTCGTGTGTGTCTGTGTGTGTGTGTCTTTTCCATTGTTTTGTGTTTCTTTGATTTCCCTTCATGTACTTTATAGATCCACTCATAGTTAGTATAGAAGTAGCTGCTTTTACTGTTGCTTACTGATCATTTACTGATTTTAAATGTGATGTTTCTCATTTTTTATCCATTTCTTTAGGAAACCATTGATTGCTTAAAGGTGCAGTATGGAAGAATAGAGTGAGAATTTTACAGTGAGAAAAGCCCAGGAGAGTCTAATGTTTCAGTCATTTAGGAAGGAAGGTTATACCTGAAACATGTTTCATATCCAGCTGGCTGTGGGGATTGTCAGTTTTTCTCCTTCCAAAACAAAGGAAGGGGGGACTTAACTCCTGTTTACCACCAGTGAGTGTGGGGTCGCCGTGTCTCCTGCGAGCCAATACGGCAGCGCCGACAATTGTAATTTGACGACAGCCAGCAAAAAGCTCCTGAGTTGTTTACAGTGGTTACAGTAACCAAAATTGACCACATATTTTAATTTCATTTCTACATAATGCACCTTTAAAGAACAGTTTCTCTGATCAGTTTTCCAAGTTGATCACAGTCCTGTAAAAATATTGGGATGTGTGAATGAAGGGACAGACATGGTGTTAGGCCAGTGTAGTTGGTTAAGTGAGTTAACAGATGAATGTTGTATCATTCTTTAAAGAAGATTAAAGGGTTGTTTGTTGTTCAGTTCTCTGAGGCATGTGGTATTTGTTGTATTAACACAGTGAAATATCTGGGCCTGCTCGCCATGTCTAAGATTCTGAAGACTCACCCCAAGTCAGTGCAGTCTCATAAGGACCTGATCCTCCAGTGTCTGGATGACAAAGATGAGTCAATTCGTCTCAGAGCCTTGGACCTGCTCTATGGCATGGTACGAAACAAAATCTAAATCTCACTTTGTGCTTGGATACATGTAGGATGAAGGATGCTGGATTTTTATTGTTTCAAATGGTGCAGAATGATTGTATTTGACAAATATTTTGTGCGTAGTTTCTATTTGGCACTATGCAAGTCTAATTTAATCAACCTTTGTAGACTGAAATTCCACGTTGCTTGAACTTTCTTTAGGTGTCCAAGAAGAACTTGATGGAGATTGTAAAGAAGCTGATGCTCCACGTAGACAAAGCAGAAGGAACCACCTACAGGGACGAACTGCTCACAAAGATCATTGACATTTGCAGCCAAAGCAACTATCAATACATCACAAACTTTGAATGGTTGGATTTGCTCTTGAACCTCATAAAACCACATTTCTGTCTTCTGCTTCACACGAAGATGTGTTGAACACTCGTCTCTTCGTGTCTGCCTGGCAGGTACATCAGCATTCTGGTGGAGCTGACCCGATTGGAAGGCACACGGCATGGCCACCTCATCGCCTCTCAGATGCTGGATGTTGCTATACGGGTCAAGGCCATCCGAGTCTTTGCTGTTGCTCAGATGGCGACTCTGCTGGACAACGCCCACATGCTGACTGGAAACACGCAGCGAAACGGCATCTGTGAGGTTCTGTATGCTGCAGCCTGGATCTGTGGAGAATTCTCAGAGTAAGTACACTTTTCTTCATCCTTTTCTGTAAGTTTGGTTAAAATATCTAATTTTTGTTGCTTTAGTGGAAATGACAGTACAGATTTTATTTTGTGATTTTCTCAGACACCTGGAGAACCCAATGGAGACGTTGGAGGCCATGCTGAGGCCCAAGGTAGCCACACTACCAGGCCACATCCAGGCTGTGTATGTACAGAATGCAGCTAAGCTGTTTGCCACTGTGCTGAAGAGTCAGGAGGGAAACACAGACAGCACTACTGCACAGGAAGCCAGTCAGCTAATGATTGACAGGCTACCGCTGTTTGTTCAGAGCGCTAACCTGGAGGTGCAGGAGCGGGTAAGAGCAAACGAGTCACACCAAGAAAACATTATTGTGCTTTAAGATAGTCAGGATCCCAATGCTAACTCAAACTCAGCAAAGTAACGGCAATCTAAACCGGCTCGCTGTCTTTCTTCAGGCGTCTTGCATCCTGCAGTTGGTCAAGTACATCCAGAAGCTTCAGCAGAAGGATGTGGAAGTGTCAGAGGAAGTCTGTGCTCTGTTTGCTGGAGAACTCAACCCTGTAGCTCCAAAGGCACAGAAAAAAGTACCTATTCCTGACGGGTGAGTTCACCTACCACATGTACTCTTTGTAAGATTCAAAACAAACATTGCTGGTTATTTTGGTTCATGTTTCTAGTTTAAAACTTAAGGGAATAACTGAAACGTCTGTGAATCCATGTCTGTTTGAATGCTGACCAGTGTGATGCACACGTGTTTGTATGTTTATGAAGCCTGGACCTGGACGCTTGGATTAATGAGCCGCCATCTGAAAGTGAGTCTGAAGATGAGCAACCAAAGGCAATTTTTTCAAAGGAGGAGCCGAAACACTCTCGTCCCCGTCACACAGAGGTGGACGAGAAAGAGCTGGCGAGGGTACGCACTCATGAAGCCGCCGTTTAATTTAAAAAGTGAATTTACTTTAAAAAAAAAACCTGGTTGTGTGATTTGTTCTTTGATTTATTTAGCCTTATTAGTAACCTTTCCACCTACTTTGTAGCATCTTATTTCACCTGAACCATTTGGGTGATTCAGATTAAACAAAAACATTAGACATGTGTTTGAAAATGTTACCAATCTCTTGTAGTCGTCATTTCAGCAAATCATATGGATCTTCTCAGAGTTTAATGTGATTAATCCAGCTTTTGATGTGCATCCATTCTCATGCTTAAACTGGTGTTATTCATTGATTATTCCATGCTGCTGTTTGCGTACTTCCTTGTTCCCAGAGGAGAGAAGCCAGAAAACAGGAGCAAGCCAACAATCCGTTCTACATCAAGGCCTCTCCGTCTTCTCAAAAGGTCTGGCTACCATCTTTCGCTAATGTTATAGTCATGGCAGCACTTTACAAAAAGCAGTAGTGTACTAAATGTAGACTGCACAGTTATAGTGTTCTTCTGTGTAGGTGTATCAGGAGACTCCTGGAGTGGAACACATCCCAGTTGTGCAGATTGACCTCAGTGTGCCTCTCAAAGTCCCAGGTAGCACATGTCATCCTCTCAGTAACACACACAACACCCTTTTCAAGTGGTTTAATGTACTGCAGTATTGCATGATGATGTGTAGTTTGACCGCACATCCATCATTCACTTTCCAAACAATTTTGTCCCCGTTTGCCTCAGGTCTGCCTATGTCCGACCAGTATGTGAAGCTGGAAGAGGAGCGTCGTCAGAAGGAGAGGGCAGAGAAAAAGAAGAAGGATAAGAAGAAGAGGAAAGAAAAGCGCAGCGGACGAGGGAAGAAACATGACTCCGGTCCGGAGAGTGAGGAGGACATCACACCTGCTCACATGGTCGACATTGTAACAGAGGAGATGCCAGAGGTAGGCTCACTGTGACTTTAAAGGATAATGTTCAAACAAGCCCCAGTTACACAGAAACACAGTCAGGATTCACATTAGGATCCATAAGAGATTTTAACTTCATTTGGGTTTATTTGTTGCATTTATATATTTTTTTTGGCTGATGCATTATTGTCTTTAAAGAGCAAGTTACCCCCCATCAGATTCTAATGCCTTTTTCATTCCAAATGTAGAATAGGTGCAGTCCAGCTCCCTTTCAGTTGATTCACTCGGTACAACACATATAGTATGGGATATCACGCCCTCGCGTGGTCTGCGTTCCAGCGTTGAGCGCTTAAGCTGGCTGCAGAATGAGCATGCGTCCGGCTCTTGTCAACGCTCTCCTGGCTTGGACAATACCGAGACAAACAGGGCAAGCTTCATGTAAATCCTTGTCGTGAAGCCACAGCCCTGTGGGCAGGGTCGTATAGTGGACTTCTTCTTCTGTGGGTCAGACCTGGTGCTCATTCCGAACCACGAGGTCCAACAGCGTAGGTGTTAGCGAGGTTAAACGGTGCTAGCGCTCGGCGAGTAGGCACACTTACCAGCAGGCAGCGGTCTAGTTCGACACGAACAGTTAAGCTAGCTCCAAAAAACAGCGGAGAAGAGTGCTAGCTAGCACAGGTTGATTGGGAGGTGTTCCAGGGAGGTGAAGAGCGTAAGAACTGGAACATGATGTGTGAATAAGGGTATTTATAAGCAGATGGACCCTGCCCCCTATGTCACATGTCATGTGGCTTAAAGGCGTGATTAAAGGTGTCTTCAGTCAGACCATGCGAAGGCGTGATATCCTATACTATATGTGTTGTACCTCGTTCCTCTCCTTCAGGGAATGGTAGTTATATGCATAACTTAACGTTTCTGGATGGCTTCCACATAGATCAGAAATCATTTAGTCCAATCAGAGCATTCACACTGGCTGTGGTGTGGTATGAATGTGGAGCTCCAGAAAACTTGAGATGACGTCACATGGTACCGCTTATCCAATAACGATGGCTGATCCAAATTCAAACAGAGCAGACCTTTAAGCTGAAGAGGGCGGTACACTGACAGTCTTGGGCTGAATATTAAATAAGATGCTCTAAAATGCCAGAAATAAAGACTACACATGACTATTAGACACTTGTTTATAGTTTAACAGCAGAAGCAATAGCTTTGGGGTGACTTGTTGTTTAAAAGGCATTTTTATTTGAAAGTTTTTAGAAAGTCAGTGACCTTCGTCATTTAGTTTTGGCAAAATCATTTAATTTTATTAAAACCTAATATGATCTTTCTTTTTTGGATTCCTCACATCAAAGTTCGGAAGTCAGTGAACTAATATAGTAATTAATGAGCAAGTTATTTCCTGTTTTGTTGTGATTTCTGGTTGCATCAGAATGCCTTACCCAGCGATGATGATGAAAGAGATCCCGCTGACCCACACAAAGCTCTGGATATCGACCTGGACAAGTGAGTTTACATCATATTTATCCCACTTCTGCATGAGATCAGATTTTAATACATTTTGTTAAATGTCTAAAAACAATAAGAACCAAGTAAAGCTTTTATTCAAATACGGAGTCCAAAATTAGATAGGATCAATTGTTTTCACTTTATTTTATGTGGTTTTATTTTGTTTTGATCACAAATCCTGATTACAGGACCTTTGTAAATTTTTGAGGCAGTTTGAATATTTTTTATTTTCCTCTATTGACACTTCTTTTGAAATGGCCAGATTTAATCTGGTCCATTTTGATCCCCCCAAGATGTTTCAAGATGCATAAAAAAGGAAAATGTGCCAAACTAGGGTCATTCATCTGAAGATGAAAGTGGTCATGGGTGATATTTTAGTCGTGATCTAATATTTATAAGTTAGTTAAAGACTTTTTAGTTTTGCGGTTTTCAGTTTTTATTTATAAAAACAAGTCTATTTTTGAAAGGATCAGAAAATCTTAAGAGCTTTCTGGCCACAGCACTGGGGTCGGTGTAGCCCAGCTCTTTTCTTCCTCATGGTCTTCTGCTTCCTCTCTTCTATGCAAACCATCACCACTGCCTCTTTGTGGTGACAGTTTGGAATCAGCTGGGAAAAGGTGAGTCGTGCCCCAGCCAGAGGACCTGACTTACTGCCTGTTTGTGTTAATACTTGCCCTTCTACTTACTGATGTGTTTCCACAGCTAGGAGCTCACACTAGTTGTTTCATCTCTGCTCTCTTCTCCCTGTAGACTCTTTATATGTAGGCTTTGCTTGTAGCTTTGGACGTGTTTTCTGTCAGCGTCCATTTTCTCTGATCCTGAAGCCTTTCTTCCTCTTTTACTGTTTTGACTCTGTGCTTGATAACATCAGCACCTGTAATTCTGAACAAATGATTTAAATTGATGAGAAAATAATTAAACAATTTTGTAATAGACTGGTGCTGATATTATCAGGACTTGAATCTTTTTGCTGCTTGTCCTCTTGAATTAGCTTCCTAAAGTGTTTTGCTGCTATTTCTTTCCCCTAAAATAGGTCACAGCAAGATGTTTTTGGAAGATTCATCACTGGAGTTACAGAGCAGTTATTTGACCCACAGTTGTCAGGTCTGACTTCAGTCAGACATTCCTGACTTCTGGCGCTCTGGTGCGCTCACAGTGTGAGCACTGCAGTAACGCTCAAAGGATTTTCAGGAGACTTTTGCTATGTTTCACTTAATCTTTGCTCAGTTCTTGCACCTGACATTGATTTGCATATTCTGCTGCATTTACTTGAAATGCAAATAAATAAATAAAAATAAATTGGCTAGGCTTTTTACCTTTGCCCAACTTGACTTGCATCTGAGAAGGCTGTTGGTTTATAGTCCAGGAAACATTGGTGAACCTCTCGGCTGGTAAAAGGTAACTGTTAGCTTTAGCAACTCTACAATACGACAGAACTCCTCCAGGCTTGTGTTATTTGTGGAGATAAAACATCAACATTGCAGAGCAAATGGAGTCAGTGGTAGAGTTGCGTTGCTGTTATCCAGTCTGAGGTGAGATTTCCAAATATCGGGAAAGAAGACAGGCAATCTTCTACTTCCTGAAACAGGTGCACTGGTGTTTTTTTTTTTACCCCATAGGATGACTTAAAAGGCATTCATTCCTACTAGAGACCAATGCAAGTGTATTGATTAAAGCAACTGGACGGAGTATTTCGCTTATCTGATAGCACCATCAAGTGGCCGACAAGCATATCACACAAAAATTCTGCCGATCCGTTTTAAGATGGCGACTTCACGTTTCTTGTTTCTGAATGTGCTTCTGTAGTCGACAGACAGAGCTAAAACACGTTGTTTTACAAGTATTATTCTCATGTCATGTTGTGTTTTCATATATTTATATTTTAAAGACTTGTCCGTGAAAAGTTCACCAATCAGCATCAGCCTGAAGTACTTCCTTAAATGTGAAGCATGTAAGCGGTTAGTTGGTAGTAATCGGCTAGTTCTGGTCAGTTCTCTGTTTCCTTTTGCACAGAGCTCTGTGGGGCGGGGGCGTGCTTAGCAAAAAACAAAATTGACTTATTTCTTACATTATATCACAGTACATAGTAAGACAATCACGTTTACAGATTTCTGTAAAATCGTACATAATTTCTGAAAGGGGAAAACTCTGGAAAGCTACTTTAAATGAGTGAACCACACCTTTTAAGTTTTCTGTTGTTTTTGACATCACTGGTTTGCCTGAGTTTAGGCGGCTTTGAGATGCCTGAATGATTCACCAGTTAGAATTAAAAAGCTTAAAACATTCATTAAAAAACTCAAGCACAAGGCTAGAAAATGAGTGAAGAATCAGCCAAAGGTGTCTGAAAAACTTTAAAAGAATTAATTATTTAAAAAAAATTAAAATATTTCAGATCTTCTTAAACATCATAAAGGAAGTTTGACTTCTTGGAAGCAAAATATAAAGAAATGAATGCTGACTTGGTACAAAGTAATAGATACAGGTGCTGGCCAGTAAATTAGAATATCATCAAAAGGTTGAAAATATTTCAGTAATTCCATTCAAAACGTGAAACTTGTACATTATATTCATGCAATGCACACAGACCAATGTATTTCCGATGTTTATTACGTTTAATTTTGATATTTATAGGTGACAACCAATGAAAACATCAAATCTGATATCTCAGAAAATTAGAATATTCTAAAGGCCAATGAAAAAATGTTTGTTTCTCTAATGTTGGCCAACTGAAAAGAATGAACATGAAAAGAATGTGCATGTATAGCACTCAATACTTAGTCGGGGCTCCTTTTGCCTCAATAACTGCAGTAATGCGGCGTGGCATGGACTCGATCAGTCTGTGGCACTGCTCAGGTGTTATGAGAGCCCAGGTTGCTCTGACAGTCGTCTTCAGCTCCTCTGCATTGTTGGGTCTAGCGTATTGCATCCTCCGCTTCACAATACCCCATAGATTTTCTATGGGGTTAAGGTCAGGCGAGTTTGCTGGCCAATCAAGGACAGGGATACCATGGTCCTTGAACCAGGTGCTGGTGGTTTTGGCACTGTGTGCAGGTGCCAAGTCCTGTTGAAAGGTGAAGTCTGCATCCCCATAAAGTTGGTCAGCAGCAGGAAGCATGAAGTGCTCTAAAACTTCCTGGTAGACGGCTGCATTGACCCTGGACCTCAGGAAACAGAGTGGGCCAACACCGGCAGATGACATGGCACCCCACACCATCACTGACGGTGGAAACTTTACACTGGACCTCATGCAACGTGGATTCTGTGCTTCTCCGCTCTTCCTCCAGACTCTGGGTCCTTGATTTCCAAAGGAAATGCAGAACTTGCTTTCATCAGAAAACATAACTTTGGACCACTCAGCATCAGTCCAGTCCTTTTTGTCCTTGGCCCAGGCGAGACGCTTCTTGCGCTGTTTCTTGTTCAAGAGTGGCTTGACACACGGAATGCGACACCTGAATCCCATGTCTTTCATGATTCTCCTCGTGGTGGTTCTTGAAGCGCTGACTCCAGCTGCAGTCCACTCTTTGTGGATCTCCCCCACATTTTTGAATGGGTTTGTCGTCACAATTCTCTGCAGGGTGCGGTTATCCCTAGAGCTTGTACACTTTTTTCTACCACATTTTATCCGTCCCTTCGCCTGTCTGTTAATGTGCTTGGACACAGAGCTCTGCGAACAGCCAGCTTCTTTAGCAATCACCTTTTGTGCCTTGCCCTCCTTGTGCAAGGTGTCAATGATTGTCTTTTGGACAGCTGTTAAGTCAGAAGTCTTCCCCATGATTGTGGTGCCTTCAAAACAAGACTGAGGGACCTTTTAAAGGCCTTTGCAGGTGTTTTGAGTAAATCAGCTGATTAGAGTGGCAGCAGGTGTCTTCTATATTCAGCCTTTTCAGAATATTCTAATTTTTTGAGATACCAAATTTGGAGTTTTCATTAGTTGTCACTTATGAATATCTAATTTAAATGTAATGAACATTGGAAATACATTGGTCTGTGTGCATTGCATGAATATAATGTACAAGTTTCACGTTTTGAATGGAATTACTGAAATATTTTCAACCTTTTGATGATATTCTAATTTACTGGCCAGCACCTGTATATAGATATACACACACACACAGCACTGTCTTAATAGAGGATAGCCAGCAGAGGGACACATTGCAGCTGTTAAATCAAGATTTTGGATGTTAAAGCTCTTCATTTCAAAATGGAGGAATGTTTTGGGCTGGTTGCCTGTCTCTGATGCCTGGAACAATGGTAGAAAAGTGCTTTGACTGAAACTTGCCTGCTTTTAATTTTGAGCAGCTTTGCTTGAGTATGTCTGACAGCTGCACCTGACCAGCCTTGTTCAGCTTTTGGAACAGATTCAAACAGAAAGAATGCTGAAGTTCTATTTATTAATTTTGTTAGATTAGGCTCCAAATATCAAGAGCCTTACAAGTAAACCTCTAATACATTTCTGTACCATTTCTATGTACAGGCCGCTTGCGGACAGCGAGAAGCTGCCAGTCAGGTCTCATCGTGCTGCAGAGGTTCTGAAAAGCCCAGCAGAAGATGAAGAGGGAGAAAATGTTTCTTCACTGGAACCCAAAAAGAAGAGCAGCAAAGAAAAGAGGGAAAAGAAGAAAGATAAAGACAAGGATAGGAAGGTAAAGATGCTGTTTGAGTCAGGATTATCTGAAGCTGTTTCCTCGTGAATCGGATCAAAGAGCCGTCGACTGCTGTGATGACTGAGCTTTTGTCAGGTTCTGACTGACATGAAGAAATCTGTTATATTTTTCTCTTTAACAGAAGAGCAAAGAAGAGAAAAAGAAGAAAAAACACAAACATGAAGAAAAGGAGGAGGCGGATCTTCTCTGTGGTCAGGCAGATGAGCCTGCGTTCCAGTCAGAAGAAACCAATGAAGTGGTGACTCCTCCCACATCCACCTCTGCTGATGTATGCCTCTGTAACATGTTTAGTATCTAGTATTTCCTTTTGTTTACCATTTAGATTGATACAAATGAGTCCTACTGTTTGCTCTTTAAAGAGTTTAGACAAAAGCAGAAATGTTTGATTTGACTCAGCACTTCCATTGCTGCTTCCCGGTCAGCTCCTGTGATCACGCATCAGTTTCCTCGTAGCCAACCATGCAGTCTCTCTCCAAATACCTGATTTACTCATGAAATAGTGCAGTGTAATCTCTGTCTGTAGTAAGATGCAGAAGTTGTTTGCGCCCCCGCCCCTCTCACCTCCTGCCACTCCTCTCCCTCCCTTCCTCTCCTAGGTTTCGGACCTGGATTTCTGGCTCTCAAACGCTCCAGTGCCCTCTAACACCCAGGTGGAGTCGCCCCCACCCCCCCTTTTCTCTCTTCATCATGCTGTGTTTCATAAACTTCCATCAGTCATTAGATCTACTCTACACTCTGTTTCTGAGATCTTTGGATAAGCATCACCTTTTTATTTCTCATCTTGGGCGCCTTTTTGACTCCTTACTTTTTGAGGTCACAGAACACTGTTTCGTCTACTTTTCATGGGTCTCTGTCTTCTAGCATGCAGTTGTGTGCATACATATTGTTAGTGTTGTACATTACCAGTTCTTGGTTTTTGCTTTGCTTGATGGGTCTTGTGATGGTTTTGAAGTTGTAGTTAAAGTAAGTCGGTGGTGTGTTTTCATTGCTGGAACTTAAGGGTAAATTCTGGGATGGGAAATTTGACTGGAAGATACGGTGTCCCGGTCCTCTCTGCTGTTGTGTCTCCATTCAAATTAAGCCCTTTTAGGACTTGCACAGGCGTCTGCATATTGCAACTGCTTTGGCAGTAAGTGAAGTAACTGGTTCGTGCCAGAAAGCATCCACAGTAACATTAATAGTAAAAGCATTTATTCTGTCAAAGTATATCATAATTGAATCCATTCAGAGGACCAGAGCAACTGTGTGATGTAAAACATGGCATTCAAGACCAGAAGAAGCTCTGTTGTTGACGGTGCTCTGTGAGACAACAAAGCCGTGAGAATTCAGTTGTTGGGAGTAATTTCCCCGTTTTTCTGGTGTCAGGAGTTTAATTTACTAAGGCTGGCTGTTTTGGACAACGTCTGATGTAATTTCCTACTGAGTTATAACCAATCAGCTACTCCACCGGGCCTTTCCGAGTATCTACCCCACTCGGGTACTTCGAACGTTCCTGAAAATGGCTGTTCAGCTGGCCTGGTCAAGTGGAGACACGTCGGGAAGTTCCTATAAATATACCCCGAAGTTCTGATAATGGAAACGGGCATAAATTTGCTTAAATCTGTTTTGACTCACCCACCGCTAAAAGGTGAAAGTCATTCATTTCTGTGTACATTTGTCAGTAGTTAGTATTCAGTAGTCTGTAGTAGCAAAATACCTTATTAAACACTTACTGATTATAATGAATGCACTTCATCTACAGGAGTCAGTTCAGTTCAAAATGACCTCAACTAAAGACAAAATATAAGAGTAATCTAATGATTTCAGAGGAGTTACGAGACCCCTGTTGACCTTTTTAGGACGGCACATTTTATGATACTTTTACATCAAGAAATTAGCTTTTTATCTTCATCTCTTTTCTGTGCGAAAGTTAAACATATCGTGCTTGAAATATAAGTCTGCTTTT
>NC_091748.1:55162625-55350125 GCF_043380555.1 Nothobranchius furzeri | reverse complement strand
TGGCGTCTGGAAAAACATCTCCTTTTGCCACCCTTTTTTTGACTTTCTGCCCCCTGTTTTTTGGTCCAAGATAATTACTGGGCTGGCCCTATTAAAAACATTCTACACCTCTGCTTAGTAGACTTAATGAAGTATTTTTAAGCCAGTATAAAAATGACTGAAATCCAAAATTTACATATTTGGCATTATTGACCAATATCTTTGATTTAATTTATTTGTTAAGAACATCAAGATGCATTACAGTGAACATTATAATAAAGTAAATTTTTCTAGTGCAGAGGAGACAACCCATAGAAGCACTGATTTGTTCTCATTTCAGAGAAAAATAGAACAGGTCAGATGCACCTAGTAAATAAATTTACTAACAAACTCGGGAATCTGTTTTTTTGCTTCATTGTTTTGGTGCTGAAAATATCACTAATGTGGATCAAAGGAGATACACAGATGAATGCACCTCTTATTTATTATTTGGAAATTAGTGGGTGTGGTTTACATCAATACATTATTTTAAATCTGAAATTGATATGGATTGATCAGAAGTTGCTATGTGTATTGTTTATTTGAAAAGTATTTACAGAGCAGCCTCAGAATTGAGATTAAATATTTTTGATCACAATAGTAAAGGAACTATTACAGAACAAGTTTTTCAGTAAAATAAGAACATTATTATTATTTAAGTGCATGAATTAATGCATCTGAACTCATGCAGTAGGAACTAGGAAATATGAAATACTAGAACCAGACACAACTTTTAAATTTTATTTTTATTTTAATTTGATTAAACTGATTTTTTTTTCCTAACGTTGGCATTTTCCCCACACAGTTAAACAAAACAATGTTGATTAAGGTGTGTGTGTGTGTGTGTGTGTGTGTGTGTGTGTGTGTGTGTGAGAGAGGGAGAGTTAAAATAATTAAAAAATAACCCGAGCGGAGGCAGTGGCCGACACATGCACGAGCCGTTTTCAGCTCTGTCTTGTCAAATGCACTACGTACGTTACGAAAGAAGTAACTTTAAATAATGAAATGAAAAAGAGGCGAACTGAAGAAAACCTAGGGAGCACTGAAGAAACGTGAGCAACAGTGAAGCAAGCACAGAGAGATCCGTTACTGTCTGTGTGTGTGCGTGGATGGACCGCACGGACTGAGCTCCTGGCTGCAGAGTTGTGTGTGTAGGGAGGGGCGGGCGCTCTATGTAACTGGCCAATCACAGACCATGAAGACAGTCAGTTACCCAATGATGATTTTCCTTAAGCACGATTACAGATATTTACGAGTTTTACTCGTTTCATGCTCGTATTCGTCAAAAATGCTTTATCCGTACCGAATGCTCAAGTATTTGGCTCATCCCTAGCTGTAACCACCCTGTCCTGCCTCCTCCTCCTTGCTGCCTGCCAGCTGTGATCACAGTTTTTTGATTGTTGAGCTTAAGAAAATTAATGGACATCCATTGTTTGACGCTTTTTAAGCATTCCAGTAATGAGCCAATTGACCTGGCATCACTAAGTGGCAAATAGATCTGAAGGTCATCAGCGAAACAGTGAAAAGTAATTTTATACTTCTCAAAAATAGATCCTTAGGGGAGCATGCACAAAGAAAAAAGTGCTGGACCCAAAATGGAGCCCTGAGGCCCCACATGTCAGAGGTGCTGTTTTCGAGGTAAAAGGTCCCAGATTAACAGGAAATGACCTCTTGTGAAGGTAGGATTTAAACCACTGGAGAACAGCACCTCGGAGACCAACGCATGACTCTAGGCGGGACAAGATGCCGTGATCAACGGTGTCAAAAGCAGCCGACAGATCAAGTAAAACCAAAGCTGCTGACTGGCCCGAATCAGCAATTAAAAGAAGGTCATTCAAAACTTTTAAGAGCACTTTCAGTGCTATGACGGGGCTTAAAACCTGACTGAAAATTTTCTGAAATGTTAAGGGACAAGTAGTCCTGGAGCTGAGAGTAAACAACTTTTTCAAGGACTTTAGACAGAAAAGTCAGTTTTGAAACAGGCCTAAAATTTGAGATAACAGTCTGGTCAAGATTTGGCTTTTTGAGAATAGGCTGAGTAATGGCCTGCTTAAAACACTGGGGAACACAACCTGAAGAAAGGGAAGTATTAATTAACTTCAGGATGAAGGAACCGACACTGTCAAACACTTTTTTTAGCATAAAAGTTGGAAGACAGTCCAAGGGGCAATAGGAAGATCTCAAGTGATGAACAATATCTGATAATTCCTCTAAAGAGACAAGTTCTAATTGGCACCAGGAGGAAAAGCACTGAGGAAAAGAACTAAGGTCAGAAACAGAAAAAAATGAAATGGAGGACCTAATCTCCTGGACTTTATCTAAGAAAAAAAGCCTGGAATTTGTCATAAATTTTGTGAGGGAGCAACACCACTGTCATTTCTTGGATTAACAATACTGTTAAAAACTTTAAAAAGAACCTGGGGTCTATGGCTGTTTGCGAACACCAGGTTACACATAAACTGAGATTTAGCTGATTATACACGGTTTTGAAAAGCAGACAAACATTCCCGCAATGACTGCAGAGACACACTTCCTTTCAGCGCGTCGGCACTCACGTCTGAGTGCACTGGTGGCATCATTCAGCCATGGCTCAGATTTTGATTTAGAGTGCATCGCTTTAAGTGGAGCTACAGAGTTTAAAATGTCAGAACATGTCCTATTAAAACAGTCTGCCAGATCTTCGACACAATCCGACGAAGAATCAATTACTCCTGAATTACTACAAACAGCAGAATAATCTGACACAGCCGTATAATCCAGAATTCTTCTCCACACAGGAGCAGGGTTCTTCATCACAGGGCAGTGCAGTTCAACAGTAAAAAGAACAGGAAAGTGGTCAGAGATCCCAAGATCAGTTATATCAGCAATGTTGATGTCCAAACCATATGATAATACCTAATCCAGGATGTGACCTTTCTCATGTGTCGGTGCAGTGACCCACTGAACCAGATTAAAAGACTGTAAAATATTTAAAAATTCCTTGACCAAGGGTTTTTTATCACAGCACAGATGAATATTAAAATTACCAACAATAAAAAATGAGTCGGATTTAAGTGCTATCCCTGCCACAAAGTAAGAGAACTCTGATGAAGTTTCTGTTTATCTTTGGAGGCCGGTAGATGAGCGCACAGAGCACTGGTGGCGCCAGACGCAGCTCAAAAAGCTGGTATTCAAAAGCTGTAAAGTACTCCGTCTGAGGCATTATATTGCAGCAAAAATTATTATTATAAATACTAACCAAACCTCCACCCCTACCAGAGATCCGAGGGGTGTTAAAGAAGGAACAGTTTGGAGGGACAAGTTCAGAGAGAGGCATAGACTCTCCGCTCCAGATCCAGGACTCCGTCAAAAACATAAGATCAAGCTGATGGGTCTTAAAAAAGTCATTCAATAAAAACATTTTACATTACGCTATACTGACCTGCAGTTTTAAGAAGCAAGAAAGTTAGCATCTTTGTCGCTGCTTTTCACACGCGAGTGATGCAGAGTCCGAGACAAGAAACAGGACAGGTTGCAGAAAGCTTTGTGTAAAAGACGACCGTAGCTATAAATAATATTGTCCACAAAAAGTAAGCCCAATTCTCATGACCCTTTTTGACAATGCCTGGAAATTATTAATAAAAGAATGGTGAAAATAAAAACTAATTCCAGTTCCCACTAAAATGTGTAGAAGTCAGCTGGAACTTGATTCATTCCTGTAGGAAATGTACTACTCTCCACCGAATGTGCATGACAATATTTTTGGATGCTCCTTACAAATTCTTCAATTAAGACACAATTTTAGAGTAAAAGCAACACATGCAGTACACATAACAGAGTTGATAGTTTTGAGTTGGATGTACACAGTCATCATTACCCTTCTATAGAAAGTTACTACTGTAGCGTCCAGCAATGGTCAGTTTAGGTACAGGCTGACCGTCCACCATCTATTCAACATCTGGTCATCAACATTGCTTGTGCTCCCTTTAAACAAGTCTGCCTTCACACCACCTGGGATTCAGACTCCACAGGTCTAAATCATAACATTAACTTACTTCCTCAAGGTCTCAGCTCCGGAAGAAAGAAGACCCAGCTCAGATCAGTTGCTAAACGCAAGAGTTATTATAATAAATCATTAATAACTTTGTCTATGACTTTTAATCTATTCATTCCACATAGCTAGACCTTTCACACAGATCAGAAGCTCCATATTGAAGAAGGCGTGTTTCTGTGTTGTCTTGGTAACATAAACTTTCCTGTCAGCCTCTGATTGGCTGCCCAAATCATAACAGCTAAAGTTTAAAACTACAACAGACTGGGGATTCTTCAGTTCTGGAGAGTGCTGAAGAGTTCGCTCAGACTGGCCATCTGTTGCAATATTCTAGAAACATCCAAGATTTTACACGTCGAAAAAACCTTTTTTCTCCTGCAAAGCAGATGAGAAACACTTCCTGCAGAACAAAGCTGAGTTGTTCAACTCCTTAAGAGAATCCCTGAGACGCAAGCTGATTCCATCCTGTATTGCCTGTTGACATCTTTTGGACCGGGGAAAGTCGCTACCGTGTGGTCAAAATACTGGACCTGGGTGCCCCGAGGTTGTCTGACCTCCCTGACCTCCGGATCCTGACAAGAGTCAACAAAAGGGCAAGTAGAACGCAGAGATTGCGTCTGGATGCATTTAGTTGATAATGACTTCATAAGCTTAACGCACTCCAAATTCATTTCACCGGAACTCAGCTTAATTTGATAAGGAAGCTCTGATCAGTATCACATTTACACATTGGTTACTTCAGCACCTTAGTTCCACTCATTCACCTTAAATGCTTAATTCATTAGTCATGTTTTAAATTGTTTGTAAAATAAATTCTTACTTTTATAAACTTGACTCTTTCTTGAAGCAACACGAAGCGTGGTTGATCGCTGAAAAAGCAAAGAACCTAGATCTTCTGAATTAAATCCTAGAATCTTCTGAATAATTACAATAAAGACCTCGCAGGTTAATATTTTATATTTATATAGAATATTACATCTTCGTGGTCATAACAGATTAAAATCATCAATTTGTAAATGCTACACTACATTACCTACACTCAGTAAGTACATCAGCGGGGCAGATTTTAATATTGTACAAACTCAAACATGTACATGAATAATCAAATCAGTTAGAGTATACTTTATTTGTATACATTCATAGTGGTATTAATCAAATATTTGGATATTCTTACAGTGACGGCTTGATCAGATTGTGAAGGGTAAGAACACGTTAATCTGCCAAAGTGAGTGGGATGGTCGAGTTTTTCGTATGGCACATTCTGAAAGTCTGATGTTGTCATCCAATAGGGATTGAGCAAAGATCTTTGACTATTCTTGTACCACTTGTCTTCCTTAAGGCCACCTGTGGGACAAAGGAAGATGGAGTTCATATGTAGGTTTGAATTTTTTTCAGTGTTAAGGAGATGTTCTGTGGAATTTATCAATGAAAATCTGATCAAATTTAGCATTTAGATCTTTGTGGGATTTAGATGTCTTAAGTGATGTGTTCTAATCTCAAATTTATGTCTTTTTAAGCTCCTGTATCTGATGGATAAAGTCTAGTTTCACAGTGAGGTATGAAGACGAGGATTCCAGGTGTTTGTAGTTCTTTACTGTTTGTCAAGTGGCTCTGTTGGTTGAGTAAACTGATGTTGACACACCCAACAGTTGGATCTGTGAAAAACTGTTCTGGTCCTTCTCGTGTTTGTCCCTGTCTGGTTTTACGACACATAGTCACACCAAAACCTTGATCAATTTGAACAACTTCCCCAATAAAGATATGAGATGCAAACTGAGTCGAAACAAAAAAGAGAAAAGATAATGTTTATCAACCATACAATGGTTTCCATGATCTGTACGTTCCTTCTGCATTAATGGCTTGAAAGTTGGCAAACACTATAAAGATTTACTGTTACAGTTAGTGGCGATGAAACCGGAATTCTGAGATGAGTTAATACGTGGATCAGTACCAGAAGCTGCTGATGCCGTGGAGTTTGTATCCAAAGTAGTTGAATGTACTGATGCAGCAGTAAGAATACTCCACCTGATGCACACCAGCACTTGTCCAGGTGATCTGAGTTTTCATGCAGCTGCCACATCATAGCGTGTCCTCTTCAGGTATGATGCACATGGCAGACGAGTGCTTGCCTTGGATCCTTCAGCACAAAGCCCAGCTGTAGATTGTGCGATGTAGGCAACTGGATGCCCACGACTGTCTACCAGCTGCAAACTGGGCCAGACAGCTCAGAGGTGTGAAACTAAGACTCCTGCAAGTAATCCTTTCTACTTGACATTAGAAGAGGCAAAAGTATATTGTTGATTTGTGCATCAAATAGCCAGGGAAATTAGGAAAATCATCCCTCATCTCAGGACCCCTCGTGGTCTGTGGTACATTTGTTTCGGGAATGGGAATGTGGAGCGAGCCAGATTAGAGTTGAGCTGAAGACTGCAGGAACGGGAGGCTCATTTCCTGATATTTTGACATCAGCAACGTGACTGCCACTATTGGCTCTGCAACATTGATGTTTTATCTCCACAAACACAAACCTGAAGGGGTGCAAAGATACTCATCAAGCATTTTATTTGTGGATGGAAATAACGGGAACCATGGGTTTTGAGGTGGCGTGTGCATGAAGAGGTGGAGGAGAATGAGGGATCAATTTGTCCGTGTTAAAGTCTCTGAAATACAAAAAAGACAATATAAACACAAAAGTAAATGCACTAACTGGGAGTGAATACCAGCATTGGGCGATTAATATAATTCTTCCCACCACCAATCATCACACTGATAATTGACGATGGGCGATTCCTTTGTGCATGTGACGTTATGATGCATGGACTGATTTGCAAACACAAAACTCCAAACGCTGATTTATGTATATTTTTATACAAGTGCAGCACATTTGCTTGCTAGAAAAGAACTTTTGATTTCTCTTTATTGAAGTTTGTGTTTGTAGTTTGGTAGAGTCACGTTCAAATGGCCCATATGCATCATGGTTAAAGTGTTAAAAACAACCCTCATCTTTGTTTCCCTGTGGTGCCCACTATTGTGATATTTTATTTAAACAAAAATTTTTTTTTTTTTTTTGGCTGAATGTAGTCTACTGGCTTCATTTCTTTTATGAGTTAGAGTAGGAAATGGAATTGCTGCTGCATTTGGACACGCTCGAAGGAGCATTTGACGCAGCCTGAGGTCGCATGATCCATTTATCATTATCTTTCATTTTTAAAATAATTAATCATTCAATACAGTTGCATTTCTATTTATTTTGATTAATATTTAGTTCAGAAAAGCTGAACAGAATGCCCCAGTAATGTATAAACAATGCAATTAAACAATTTCACTTAAATTAGGAACATCTCTCCTTGTGGAGAAGCATAAACTAGGCTTAAGCCTGTTAATTACCTGCTGATTGAAATCAGGTGTGTTGAATCATGGTAAAACTAAAACATGATGGATACCACCAGTATTGATACCCCTGTCCTAGAGTTTCACAGTCTTATTTTCTATCAGAGGCTAATGCAGGAGATAGTTGTAGAAGACTATTTTCATATTCAGCCTGCATGACGACCTCAGAGTGACATAATAATAAAAAAGGGCTTTTCAGTGAAGTACCACTTTAAGCTCGTCTGCTTCTGTGTGAGATGAATTACTATGAAATTATAATTTTTTTTTTTACAAATTCACACACAACATATCTTCCATCCAGCCCAGGAAAAGTCAAAGGAACTGAAGTTTGATGACTTGAGGCATGTCAAACTACAAGATTCTTCCCTGTGAAATATCGGCTGTTCTAGTATAACAAACATTTTGACTAAAAGGGAACCAGAAGAGGCTAAACTATCAAATTGACATCTTAATCCTTTAGAAGGAAAAGAATGCTTGGAATTTGTCTCAAAATTGTAAAAGGACCCCCCCAAAACACTTGATAAAATCTATAAAAACTTAAGACTTGACTGACTTGAACGCCAATGACTTGCGACTTGAATCGACTTGCATCTGTTGACTTGATGATGACTTGAGTATATTTGATATTTTAGCACAAAAGTGACACGGCATGGACAAAAATCATAAACCATTCTTTGTTCTGGGTTGGATCTTGTTCTGCTAGATGCAGCAGCACTTTGTTTATAATCAGTTTCAGTTGCACTTTCTGCTTGTTTGAGTAAATAAATGAAGCTTTATTTCAGGAATTTATTATCATCGTCATTAAATTGAAGTTGGACAGATGACTTGATTATGACTTGAAAATTCAAAGTTAAGGACTTGGAGTTCCACATCATTGACTTTGGGCTCGACTTAGACTTGGTTGTCTTTGACTTAGACTTGACTGGAAAGACTTGTGACTTACTTGTGACTTGCAAAGCAGTGACTTGGTCACACCTCTGCAAATTAGAGTGCAGCTGCTGTGTACACATTTAACAAGCTTTGAATCAGTAAAAAAAAAAGGTCCAGGGATTGTTTTAATCAAACCATTTGAGTTCGTTTCAGCCATCATTTTAACATTTTAAATGTTAATTTTGTGCATTAAAATATTTAAAATAAATAAATGAAGCTTAGCCTGGCGAGGGTCCAGGCTAAGCTTCATGGAACACCAGGCCTATAAAGCACTGGGGGAAACTCTGCTTTAAGTCACTATTTTTTTTCCCCCAGGGAAAATTTGGGCTGCATGGTGGCACAGCTAGTAGCTGTGTAGCAGTTGCAGCCAGAAGGTTGCAGGTTCAAATCTCCTTCATTTAGCTTTTTCTCCCCACGTTTGCAGGTATTCTGTGGGTACTCTGGTTTCCTCCCACAGACCAAGCACATTAATGTTGAATTAACTGTAAGTTGCTTTGGATGAAAGCGTCTCCTAAATTAATAAAGTATATATTATATTTAAAGTAACTAAATGGTTGTAAATGTTGGCATGGACAGTAATTTATTGGATGGACTTGGCCTGGCAGGCATCAGCTGTATGCTGTCACCCCTCATCTGTTTATTTTAAGCGATGAGAATAATTTTAAGGCAAATACAACACGTCCGTAGGACATGCCTCAGACATGAAGCACGTTGCATTTGTGGGATACATTTCTAATATGTGATGGACTCACACCCACACATGCCTGACTGTGCTGTTTACCTGTTAGAAACAACCTGTTTCATGGCTCTAAACTGGCAGCCAAAAGAGAGGAGGCTGAAGAGGCAATGGGAGCAGTGGAACAGTTATTTATGCATGTATCAGTTTATTTCAGTGTGGAGTTGTTCTCTGCAGTCAGTATTTTGCCTGTAGTAGACAGCAGTTGCAGCTAGGGCTGGGCGATTATAAAAGAAAAGCATATGGATAAAAAAAAATAATATTGATCGATATCAATTACTTAAAACTATAAAAGCAAATGTAGAAAATATTTGTGCAGCCCCGGCCCTTTTAGCTATTGCTCAATGAACTACTTTCAATAAAGAACACACAAGCTGAATTAAATTCAATACTTTATTTATTTTTCATTTCTTTACCAAGCTTGAACAATTTCAGGAAAAAATCTTTTGCGACCATTTTTCTAGCAGAAATTTCTGAATAAAATGTGCTACTGTAGTCACAGGAGCATCTAGCTGCTTGGAGATGATCTTATAGCCTTTACCTTTAACATACTTGTCTAATTTTTGTTTTCTAATCTTCTGGTAAAACTCTTTCCTTCGCATCCTCTGGTTCATGTTGAGAGTGGTACACACCATTTCACCTAACAACACAGTGACTACCTGGAATCCTATAAATTGGCTGATTACAAGATTGTAGAGACCTGTGATGCTAATTAGTTGACACAACTTGACAACTTAACATGACCCTTTGGTCACATTATTTTCATTGTTTTCTTTGAGTATGTGACAAAATGGTATGGATGATTTCCCATTCGCCCCTGTAATTTATTTCTGTAGCCTGCTGGCATTGTGATGGGGGATGCTAAATTGACCTTGTGGTCCCAAAAAAGTGAACCAAGGGCCAGCAGAGTGAAAACAACAATGGACCCAGACCAGGCCCCTGTAGTGCCCCCCAAGAGGCTGGTACAGAAGGAAGAAAAAGTGTTCATCTTCATTCAAAAGCTTCTCCCTGAGAGATGGAAACAAACCCACTCCAGGGCACGTCCAGTGATGCCCGCCCACTGCTCCAGTCGAGATCACAGAATATTGTGCTCTGCAGTGTCAAAGATGCTAAGTGAAACAGTGTCCCATGAGTTATTGACTGGTAAGAGCATATCACTGGCTAAGAACACATCATTTAAAATCTTTTAAAAGAGCAGACTCAGTACTGTGCCCAACGTTAAAACTAGACTGGAACACTTACAAACACCCATGCTTCTCTAAAAACATCAGCTGCTGGTACACAAACTTCTCATCCCAGCTGCTTCACACTCGGCTGCAAACCACTCCAGCGAAAGCTGAAGATCACGTTCTGATGAAGCCAACAGGACCACATCATCTGCTAAAAACAGAGACCTGATCCTCAGGCCACCAAAACGGATGCCTTCCTCACCTTGGCTGCGCCTAGAAATCGTGTCCATAAAGGTTATGAACAGAATCTGTGACAAAGGGCAGCCTTGTTAGAGTCCAACTCTCACTGGGAACGGGCCTGACTTACTGCCGGCAATGCGGACCAAGCTCTGACACCGGTCATACAGGGACCTAACAGCCCGTATCAGAGGGCCTGGTACCCCATACTCCTGGAGTACCCCCCACAGGGCCCCCCCGAGGGACGCGGTCAAACGCCTTCTCCAAATCCACAAAACACATGTAGACTGGTTGGGCAAATTCCCACGCACCCTCTAGGATCCCCCTAAGGGTATAGAGCTGGTCCAGTGTTCCACGGCCAGGACGAAAACCGCATTGCTCCTCCTGAATCTGAGGTTCAACAATCCAACTGACCCTCCCCTCCAGAACCCCTGAATAGACCTTACCAGGAAGGCTCAGGATTTTGATCCCCCTGTAGTTGGAACACACCCTGCGGTCCCCCCTTTTAAATAAGGGGACCACCACCCCGGTCTGCCAGTCCAGTGGGACTGCCCCTGATGTCCACGCGATATTGCAGAGCCGCGTCAGCCAACACAACCCCACAACATCCAGAACCTTAAGGAACTCTGGGCGGATCTCATCCACCCCTGGAGCCTTGCCACAGAGGAGCTTTTTAACCACCTCAGTAACCTCAGCACCAGAGATTTGAGAGGCCAACCCAAAGTCTCCAGACTCCTCAGGAAGGGCCGTAACACCACTCACCACACACACGTGAGTGACCTAAACAAAGCAGCATGGAGAACAAATCTGTCTCCAACCACCTCTCAGGCTCAGCAGCCTGCACCCAAAATCTCTACATGTCAGCAGAACACAACCCACCACAACAAAATAAAAGCAGTGTTATGAAAAATGGAAGGCCTGTAGTGTTTACTCTTTTACAGTACCGATTTAATAAAACGTTCTGGGGTATTTATTTGAGATTTTATGGTTTTTGTTTATTGTGCAACAGAAAAATAATGGTTAGATTAATTGTCTAAGTCTTTAGAATAGTTAACTATTTGATAAAAATAATTGCCCGAATAATCTTTCGTTTACTGCCCAGCCCTAGCCCTCAAACTGGTTTAGATGGTTTGATTGTTCTCAGTATTTCCCTACACACAAGATTCTTTGCATTTATGCAGCGCAACTTTGGTGCTCCTATGACAGTTTTATTTATATTTTGAAGTGTTGGAATTTCTGCTTTGGTTGCAAAATGAGCAGGTTCTATAATAGAAACTGGGAGTGGAACTGCTTAGGTTAGAAAAACTCCCAATGATTGCTGTAATAAATAGGATTAATTCTTGCATTTTTCAAGTGTGCTAACACTGTCGTTTTTAATAATCGAATGCCGAAAACCGTTAAATGAAGCAGAAATTAGTTTTGTTGTGGAAATGTTTGGAGGTTTTCACTTTTAGACTGAAAAACAATCTGTTCATCATTAGCCTAGCCCCGTAGGGTAGAAAATGGTGCTTATCTGCTATATGTCTTGGCTTCTTCTGGAAGAGTATAGTTTAAGTTCTTGAGATAATTTCTGGAAACGGATCCGGCAGACACAGATGATGACGAGACAATAATGAAGCCTGTCTACTTCCTGACTGTTTCACCCAGCAGTGAGCTGAAGTGGACATAGCTTCCTGTTTGATGAAGAGTTTTAGGCAATCATTTACTCAAACTGTTCTTATCCTGTTTCATACTTTGTCCCCCCTTCCTGTCTCTTTGTTTTTTATGCTTTGCCAATTCAGCGAGTTACTGTTAAACTGTAGAGCTAATATATTTCATATTTGATTTAGAGTTAAGTCTTAAGATTTAATGATTTTTATTTAACCACAAAAAATATGTTACATTTCTGTAGCTAAGTCATTCATAAAGCAGTAAGTGGTAAATGGAAGAACACTCACACTTTGCAATACATCAGCAGACAAGAACTGGTTAGTTTTCAGGAATTTTTTTTTCTATTTAAACATGTTGTTGATCAAGAGCATTTAGATGATCTGGAATCTGGTTCCACTTTTCTCCACCATTCCTTACTTTGATCTGTTTCTGGATACTCAAATGCAAACTCTGATGAGAGAGGTGTCTTTGCAGTAAGCACCAGTGAACAGGGATACCTTTGTGTGTGAAAAAGCATATACTGTAGTAGTATTGAAAATCTTTAGTAAATATAGCTACATGGCATGTAGATTTATTTTAGTCTAAGCTTTTCTGACTTTTAGACAAAAACAAGCTCTGTTTTTTTTGTAACACTTTCTTGAACACAAGTCTCCATTTGCTGATGAAGTTTCTCAGTCATCCAGGTCATGGTAATCCAAAAGGGTTCAATTGAAGGCAACTGGACTTTTTTGGTTTCTTGAAGATGTTTTGCTTCTCATCTGAGGAGCTTTGTCATTTCTGACTGGAATATGCAGATTTTCCCCCAGCGCTTTAAGCCTGACGGGCTGCCAGGCCTTGCTTCGTCCTAGGGCTGGGCGATATGGCCTAAAATTAATATCACGATATATTGAGGATTTAACCTCGATAAAGATAAATGGACGATAACTACAGGTATGCACAGAAACAAAAGTTGTCCACTAGATGGGGCTGTCACATATATTACTTTGAGTCATATTTTTACGTGACAACGTAAAGGTCACATTGCCAACCTACACACACATTTTCATTTTTTTTAATTATCAAATTTATTGACATGGGAATAATTGTCATGATAAGAGTCAGAAATTTCGATGATTCATTTTCGATTTATTGCCCAGCCCTACTTGGTCCCTAAGCGTCCACCCCCCTCCCCTGCAGTCACGGACGATGTGCGGTAGCTGAAACGAGCTGCCCGCCCCTCTTCCGCTGTCACGGACGGTAGCGAAACAATCCGTGCGCCTCTCGCTCACGGATGACGGAGGGCAGCGGAATGAACCAAGCACACCTCCTGCTGTCAGGGACGGCAGTGGAACAAACAGACCTCTTGCCTTTTATTTTTTCCTTTCCAAAAACGTTTCTGTAGAGGATTTTCCAGATGGTTCATCAAATATGGTTTGGTGCATCATGTTTTTTTTTTGCAGTATTAATATACAAATAAATATAGTTTATGTTGTATTAAAAGCAAAAAAACTTGAAAATACAGCAAAACAGGTGAGGCAAAGAACACTTTTTTTGCCATGGTTGCATGCATCCCTAATTTTTTTATTTCCCACATCCTGAGTGGTGCAGACTGAAGATGTTTTGGGATTTAAAAGACAGTTGTAAGTAAGTTGCACCCATCACTGAGCTCCCTGAATACACACCAAAGCCTATCAGCTGGTGTTTTCTGCCACATTTTTAGAAGTACGGTGAAGGAGTTGCCATGGGAACTAGCATTACCCCTTCATGAGTAGCTCCAATGAGTGTACAGTTGCTTGTCCATCTGAAACGATTCTGCCTGGTTTCTCAGTTTGGCAGCAAGACAACATGATTCTTTATTTTTGCATTAAGATGATTCTATTGGGAAAGACTTTCTTCAGACCATCTGATTGGAAAACAAACACAACCAGCCTTAGTCGTTTAAGCAGATATACACACACTGGTCACTTTATTGGCTACACCTGTCCAACTGCTCATTAACACAAATTACTAATCAGCCATTTATATTGTGGCAACCCAATGCATTTAGGCATGTTGACAAGGTCAAGACAATCCGCTGCAGTTCAAACCGAGCTTCAGAAAGGGGAAGAAAGGTGATTGAAGTGACTTTGAACGTGACATGGTTGTTGGTGCCAGACGGGCTGGTCTGAGTATTTCAGAAACTGCTGATCTTCTGGGATAGTCCAACACAACCATCTCTAGGGTTTACAGAGAATGGTCTGAAAAAGGGAAAACATCCAGTGAGCGGCAGCTCTGTGGGTGAAATACCTTGTTGATACCAGAGGTCAGAGGAAAATAACCAAACTGGTAAAGCTATGGAAATGAAACAGTAACTCAAATAACCACTCGTTACAACCAACATATAGAAGAGCATCTCTGAACGCACAACACGCTGAACTTTGAGGCAGATGGGCTACAGCAGCAGAAGACCACACCAGGAGCCACTCCTGTCAGCTAAGAACAGGAAACTGAGGCTACATTTTGCGCAAAGCTCCAAACATCTCAGACTGGTTTCTTGAACATTACAATGAGTTCACTATACTCAAATGGCCTCCATAGTCACCAGATCTAAATTTTTGAATAAAATCCCTTGTCAGCCGTTCAGTTAGCATTATGGCATCAGTCAGCTCCCATCTGGAAACCAAACTGTTGCCTTCAGTAGACTCAGACTGACTTTTTATGTTTTTTTAATTTTTATGTATATAAACTAGTGTTGTCAAAAAAATCGATACCCAGATATAAATCGATACTAAAAGTGGTCACTAAATGAGATATTCCATCCCTGTGGTATCGATATTATGGACTATTATACACAGCCTTCTTCAAGTACACCGACACGCACGACAGCCAGATGCCGTAAAGCAGCCTCCGCCTCCCAGACAAACAGAAGAAGACGCCGCATGGCTACATAGCAATTTCCCACGCGAGTTGTCTCCGATCCAAGTTTTGTCTGCCAAATAAATAAACAAAAACATAAACAGCGAATTTGGGAGACGCTTCACAGCCCAACTTAATTAGCATACCAAGTCCGACACGTAGTTGTATATTCACGCTTATGTGCTTAAAGGAAACTCCCGTTTATTGCAACCCGGACTTAATTTCTAGCATGCAGTACGTTTGTTTACTCATGCTGACAACTTTGGTGCTACTTGGATTCCCCGGGGTATTTACCGTAGGTCCATCGCCGAATCGCCGTCAGCGTATATCCATATAACGGGTGCGGACGGGCACCCATGGTGCAGCCTCGAAATAAGACATTATCTGCACCAAAACATCTTCATGTCGAAAGGTTTTGTTAGGAATCATTAACGTGATTCCCCTGTTCGTTTGGAGCGGGTCTGGTCTGGGATTTCTAGGCGTAAACAGACTAGCTGCGGCTAATCTAACCGGCGCTTTTAATGACGTCACTGCCGTGCGCCAGTCTGTTTTTATTAAGATTACCGGTAGATGTACCTTAAGCCTGATTTATGCTTCTCCGTCTGCGTCAGTGCGGAGACACGCAACGCCATTATCCGTCCTTGCGTAGGGCACGCAAGTACGTAC
This sequence comes from Nothobranchius furzeri, assembly GCF_043380555.1. Classification (NCBI taxonomy): domain Eukaryota; kingdom Metazoa; phylum Chordata; class Actinopteri; order Cyprinodontiformes; family Nothobranchiidae; genus Nothobranchius; species Nothobranchius furzeri. Next base: position 55,334,425 of record NC_091748.1, on the reverse strand, counting down.
GGAGTCGAGCCCACTTTTTTAAACATCCGTCGAACGAGATGGATTACGCAAGCTTGTGATTGGTCAGGACGCCGCTGTTGTTTACAGCGCCGCCATTGCAAAGAGAGCCGAGGATAACTAGCGGCAGACACGGAGAAGCTTGAAGAATACCGTCTTCGTCTTCGTCTTCGTCTTCCTCCGCTTATCCGGGTCCGGGTCGCGGGGGCAGCATCCCAATTAGGGAGCTCCAGGCCGTCCTCTCCCCGGCCTTGTCCACCAGCTCCTCCGGCAGGACCCCAAGGCGTTCCCGGACCAGATTGGAGATGTAACCTCTCCAACGTGTCCTGGGTCGACCCGGGGGCCTTCTGCCGGCAGGACATGCCCGAAACACCTCCCCGGGGAGGCGTCCAGGAGGCATCCTGACCAGATGCCCAAACCACCTCAACTGGCTCCTTTCGATCCGGAGGAGCAGCGGTTCTACTCCGAGTCCCTCCCGAATGTCCGAGCTCCTCACCCTATCTCTAAGGCTGAGCCCGGCCACCCTACGGAGGAAACTCATTTCGGCCGCTTGTATCCGCAATCTCGTTCTTTCGGTCATTACCCAAAGCTCATGACCATAGGTGAGGATTGGGACGTAGATCGACCGGTAAATCGAGAGCCTGGCTTTCTGGCTCAGCTCCCTCTTCCCCACGACAGATCGGCTCAGCGTCCGCATCACTGCAGACGCCGAACCAATCCGCCTGTCGATCTCCCGATCCCTCCTACCCTCACTCGTGAACAAGACCCCGAGATACTTAAACTCCTCCACTTGAGGTAGGACCTCTCCCCCGACCCGGAGGTGGCAAGCCACCCTTTTCCGGTCGAGAACCATGGTCTCAGATTTGGAGGTGCTGATCCTCATCCCAGCCGCTTCACATTCGGCCGCGAACCTACCCAGCAAGAGCTGAAGGTCAGAGCTGGATGAAGCTAGGACGACCACATCATCCGCAAAAAGCAGAGACGAGATTCTCCTGCCACCAAACTCGACACACTCCACACCACGGCTGCGTCTAGAAATTCTGTCCATAAAAGTGATGAACAGAACCGGTGACAAAGGGCAGCCCTGGCGGAGTCCAAACCTCACTGGGAACAGGTCCGACTTACTACCGGCTATGTGGACCAAACTCATGCTCCTCTGGTAAAGGGACTGAATGGCCCTCAACAGAAAGCCACCCACCCCATACTCCTGGAGCGTCCCCCACAGGGTGCCCCTGGGGACATGGTCATAAGCCTTCTCCAAATCCACAAAGCACATGTGGATTGGTTGGGCAAACTCCCATGCCCCCTCCATCACCCTAGCAAGGGTATAGAGCTGGTCCACAGTTCCACGGCCAGGACGAAAACCACATTGCTCCTCCTCTATCTGAGATTCAACTATCGATCGGACCCTCCTCTCCAGTACCTTGGCGTAGACCTTTCCAGGGAGGCTGAGGAGTGTGATCCCCCTATAGTTGGAACACACCCTCAGGTCACCCTTCTTAAAGATGGGGACCACCACCCCGGTCTGCCACTCCCTAGGAACTACCCCCGATGACCACGCAATGTTGTAGAGACGTGTCAACCATGACAGCCCTACAACATCCATAGCCTTGAGATACCCCCGGGGCTCCGCCGCTGTGTAGTTGTTTGACTACCTCAGCAACTTCTGCCCCCGAGATCGGACAGTCCATCCCCAGGCCTCCCAGCTCTGGTTCCTCCTCGGAATGCGCATTGGTGGGATTGAGGAGCTCCTCAAAGTATTCCTTCCACCGTCCGACTATAGCCTCAGTTGACGTCAGCAGCTCCCCATCCCCACTGTAAACAGTGTGAGCGAGTTGCTGCCTTCCTCTCCTGAGGCGCCGGACAGTTTGCCAGAACCTCTTTGGAGCCGATCGATAGTCTTTCTCCATGGCCTCACCAAACGCCTCCCACGCCCGAGATTTTGCCTCGGCAACTGCCACTGCTGCACCCCGCTTGGCTATCCGGTACCTGTCTGCTGCCTCCGGAGACCCACAGACCAGCCACGCCCTGTAGGCCTCCTTCTTCAGCCTGACGGCTCCCCGAACCTCTGGTGTCCACCAGCGGGTACGTGGGTTGCCACCACGACTGGCACCGGCCACCTTACGACCACAGCTAGCAACAGCCGCCTCGACAATCGCAGAGTGGAACAAGGCCCACTCGGACTCAATGTCCCCCACTGCTCTCGGGACGTGGTCAAAGCTCTGCCGGAGGTGGGAGTTAAAGACCGTCTTGACAGGTTCTTCTGCCAGACGTTCCCAGCAGACCCTCACTATGCGTTTGGGTCTGCCAGGTCTACGCGGCATGTTCCCTTGCCATCTGATCCAACTCACCACCAGGTGGTGATCAGTTGACAGCTCCGCCCCTCTCTTCACTCGGGTGTCCAAAACATACGGCCGCAGGTCAGATGATACGACTACAAAATCTATCATCGACCTGTGACCTAGGCTGCCCTGGTACCAAGTGTACCGGTGGGCATCCTTATGTTCGAACATGGTGTTCGTTATGGCCAAACTGCGGCTTGCACAGAAGTCCAATAACAAAACACCGCTCGAGTTCAGATTAGGTGGGCCGTTCCTCCCAATCACACCCCTCCAGGTCAAGCTGTCATTGCCCACGTGAGCATTGAAGTCCCCCAGCAGGACAATGGAGTCCCCTGATGGAGCACTATCTAGCACTCGTCCCAGGGACTCCAAAAAGGGTGGGTACTCTGAACTGATATTTGGCCCATAAGCACAAACAACAGTCAGGACCCGTTCCCCGACCCGAAGGCGCAAGGAAGCTACCCTCTTGTCCCCCGGGGTAAACCCCAACACACAGGCAGAGAGTCTCGGGGCTAACAAAAGGCCAACCCCAGCCCTCCGCCTCTCACCCGGAGCAACTCCAGCAAAGTAGAGTGTCCAACCCCTCTCCAGGTCTCGGGTTCCAGAGCCAATGCAATGTGTCTTGGTGAGTCCGACTATATCTAGCCGGTACCGCTCAACCTCTGCCACAAGCTCCGGCTCCTTCCCCGCCAGCGAGGTGACGTTCCATGTCCCAAAAACTAGTTTTCTTGTCCGGGGATTGGACCGCCAAGGCTCCCGCCTTGGTCTGCCCCCCGATTCGCATTGCACCGGACCCTTCATGTTCCTCCTGCGGGTGGTGGGTCCACAGTTGGACGAGCCCATGTATCCGGTTCGGGCTGGGCCCGGCCGGGCCCCATGGGCGAAAGCCCGGCCACCAGGCGCTCGCTCACGGGCCCCAACCCCAGGCCTGGCTCCAGGGTGGGACCCCGGTAACCCTCCGGGCCGGGTACTCCGACTCTTCGTTTTAACCGCCATGAAAGATCCTTCGAACCGTTCTTTGTCTCACCCTTCACCTAAGACCAATTTGTCATGGGAGACCCTACCAGGGGCTTGGAAGAATACCTCGCGAAAAAACTCTAAAAATATGAACGTTTAATTCCCCCGTGACTGGAGGAGTGAAACGATGCGCAGCAAGCATTTTATTTGTGGACGGAAATGACAGGAAACGTGGGTTTAGAGGTGGGAAGCGCATGAAGGGGTGGGAGAATGAGAGACAAATATGTCCCTGTTAAAAGTCTCTTATATACACAAAAAACACAATATAAACACACGATCTTGGACAGATGGATGACAGGATACCACAGAACAGCGCTACGCCCTCTGTTGTCCTGCAGGGCAATTGCTTTGCAACACTCTCCAGGAGACGGAGAAGTATGAGAGCAAAACGCTTCCGTCAGTCCGTGCGTGTCTGTCCCTTGCGGAGCTGACAGTCCTACTGTGGAGAAATTCGTTTTCTCCCTTTATTGACCAACAGAGTTGTTCAAAAGTACAGAACAAAACATATGGCATTACATCTTATGACAAAAATGCACCTTAAACAGAGTTTAAGCAGCAAAACATCACTCTGCAAATAGTGTGTATATAGTGAGACAATTCATGATTTTAAGTGTTAACTTTCACCAGTTTTTGCATGCACGTTTTAAAAATTGCTGATACTTGAAAGGTTTAAGCACTTTACACACTTAATTCTTAACATTTAATTTTTGTAATATAAATTGAGGAATGTTATTTTTTGAATAAACTTGTTCGATAAATGGGTGTTTTTAAAAAGTATCGAAATCGAGTATCGAGTAGTTTTTCAAGTATCGAATCGAGTTTGAAATTTTAGTATCGTGACAACCCTAATATAAACGTGTTAGTCTTGCTGAAGGTGAGCTGGTTCTTATTGTGCTACAGCTCCCAGATAAAGTGGTAGGTACCCGACTGCATCTTCATGTAATCTGCTCAGTCGGGCTGATACCGGTAACTTCCAGAAGTGACAGGACCACAGAAATGGTCTTCTGATAATATTGCCACAAAGTAACGTAACACTATCAAACAATACAGTACATACCAAATCAGCTGTTACTGCAGCGTTGTTATGTTCCCTTCCTTCGACCATTGTGCATATCCTGTTTTAACTTGGTCTGCTTCACTACCCTCAGCATTTGTTTACTATTTGTATTGCTATAAGCTAACGAGAAAAATGCTGTCATGAAATGGCGTGTCGCCTTCTACTCTACCGGACTGGAATGCATTTCTTTTGAGAGTTCAGCTTTCTAATGTACATGTAAACTAGGACAAAGGCTCCCATTTGATTACTTTAGATCAGTATGTCTCAACCCTGGTCCTCAATGTCCTATGTCCTGCATGTTTTCAAGTCTCTGCTACAGCACACCTGGTTCACACATTTGCATTGCCTCTTTAGGATGACATCAAGTGCTGCAGAAGCCTGTTAATCACTCATTCATTTAAGTCAGGTGTGTGGCAGCAGAGAAACAAAGCTGTTGGAAACGTCATCATAGAAAACATGCAGGATGGATACGCTGAGGACCAGGGTTGAGAAACACTGCTTTAGATTGACCTAGATAAACTTAGATGTGCATGGAAATGCACTGAATGTTTAGAGCAGGGGTGTCGAACTCCAGTCCTTGAGGGCCGGTAACCTGCATCTCGTTTCCCCGTTCCAACACAGCTCATCAAGCTCACCAGAAGCCACATGAGAAGGATTTTTATGATACACAGACATCAAGTAGTGGCCCTAAATTGTGGGCAACCTGGGAGGAAATTTCTTTGTTCTGACATACTCCTAAGATTGCTGTCAGAAGTCTGAATGAAACTTTATGTTCAAAATCAGAATAAAGATCTAAAATGATGCTGTTATAATTTCTTTACTAGAGGATGCAGTTCATGCATTAGAGACATTGAATTCATCGACTGTAGTAATGAACTTTCTGCTTTCAAGTTAATTCCCTGGAACATTTAAATTAAAAGCTATATTAAAAATATATATCTCCACGAGGCGTCTGCAGAATGACTGTACTGTTTCTCATATAAAAGCTATATTTAAAAAAAGAAAATGTTCAAATTTTATTTTGACAGGTATGACACTGAGTTTATGTTTCCAGTCCTTACTGTGTATGATTCGTCACTTCACGTATCAGCAGTGAACCATCATCCTGATGGCTGAAAAATGTTATGTTGTTGCACTACCACCTCTAAACACTAGATGTCGCTTTGGTGTTCATTTTCCATATTCAACCTTTAAATTGTTGATCTTCCATTAAGCTCTACAAACCCATCAAACCGTCAGCCCTTTATAAGAATAAAATAAAATCATTTAACATGTTATAACACTTGTGCAAAGACATCAGTTCTGGGTCACCGTTGGGAAGAAAAAAAAAATATATATATACGTTTTTGAGGAAAAATTGGAGGTGGCCACCACCGCCATTTTGACCGTGTCATAGGTTCCGTCAAGCCCAGACAATTCCACAAAAGGGAAGAGAGGTGGAGCTGTGGATGGGGCTGTAAGGCTGGGATCAAATGACGACACCCATTTGAACGAGCTACAAGCTAACCTGAAGCTAACCCAAAGCTAACGCGGAGGTGGGAGCTAAGCTAATGGAGGTAGCTACCTAGCTACAGCCAGAGCCAACTCTGTGGAACACCAGCGACCTGAAGCTCACATCTGTAATAATAAAACTGGTGATAAAATCAATGAGCAGAAAGAGTTATCAGTTAGTATTTGTTTTAATAAATGTGTTCAAATATCAAACAGCTAAATAGCATCAACATGATGACAGTAGAAGGCCTCTCTCCCAGGATGACCAACAGGTAAAGCCTCTCCTAATGTGGAGAGTGTTTGTTATTTATAAAGCATATGTTGTTAGATTTTATCCAGAGTCCAGACTTTGAAAATATATATTTTAATTACAGTTTGATTTATTTGACACCAGTAGAATGTTTATTATTTTGTTAATTTCTCCTTAAATGCCTAACGTTTTAGTTTAAAATGAATATTTTTCATTCATCCCAATACATAAAGTTACACATTGAAGACTGACCAAAAAAATTATTTGTTTATCTGAATAAATATCCATACAATTATATGGAAATTAATAACGTGATTGTTTCCCATCAAAACAGCCCTAGTCACAGACAGTTCAAGAGAGGGGGAAATTTTTTTCTTGTTACACAGCAATGTAACATCTGTATATTATACAGCTAATGCTTCAATTTTTTCAATCATAACCAAAATATGAAGTAATGTGTTTGTACCCTGGAGTCCGTGGTGAAGTGATGACTCTCAGAGTGTTCACTGCACAAGCGGGAGTGTGAATTGGGAGTCCAGCACTCTCTTCTTTGGTTGCTTACCCAAAGTTCAAGCCTCTCTGGATCACTTAGAGGTAAACTTCATAGAAAGAACTACTTAAAGGGGCATTATGGAAGTTTGACAGCCAAAACATGTATAGAAATAATAAATTTCTTCTTAATACATTCTCCTGCAATGCCCTGGTCCTGTAAAATGAGCCCTGGCATTTTTACTGTGATTGCCTGTTTTTCTGTAAAATCACAGAAAAAGAGAGCTGCTCGGGTCGAGCAGGCTGCTTCATGCGCGTTCACGCTCAGTCATAGCCCTCCAAACCGTTCTTAAATGGTACAGATACGAGGGATGTCAATGGCATGTTAGCTCGCCTGGTAAGACGTCGGACTTTCGTGCAGAAGACCCGGGTTCGATTCTGGATGTGAACATAGTTTATTTAGAGTTTCTTTTTTTACATTAATGGTATTTTTTTTTACAGTAAGATGCCCACATTTTTATTTGAGACTCGCCGAACGGCATTGAATTCACAGATAAAAAAGATGTGGGTTCAACTTTCATTTGAAACAATTTTTCAAGAGCATGCAGGAGGACTGACCCATCTTAAAACTTTGTCGGTTGTGCTGAAGAGGAAGTTACAGAACCAAATTATTTAATTAATTAGCTGCGCATTCTCCTGTCCTCTGTCCTCCGATCCACACACACACACACACACACAGAGCTGACTGTCTCAGCTGTTATTTTCGTTAAGGAGTGTGCACGTACAGCATGCACGCCTCGTGCAAGAGCCTACTATTGAAGCTGCCGTTACGCTTTTGGCCTGAGGGGGCAATCACGAGCATAAAAATTCAAAACTCCGTAAAGTCCCTTTAAGCATATGGGTTTAAAATACTTAATAGCTTATCATGGCCTGTAGTAAAAGGTCTAAAATTAGGATAAAGACTAATAAAAAATGCATACTTTATTAAAAAAATATATAAAACCAAACACTTGAGTTTATCGCCTTATTGGATAGGATATGAACCTTTTAATAATCAATTTTATTAACTAATTTCCATTTTATTAAGCTGCACTAGTTCCCATGAGAACACGGCACCCGGTCGCGGCTCTTTGTGGACAAATTAGTTATTTAGTCGCCCACCACCACCACTGTTTTACAAATATGCAAAAAATATAAAAAACGAGCAAGTTTATCTGATGGCATACAGACTTCTGGACACTAACATCAAGCACTATCAACCAACTCACCGAGCTGCAGTATTTCTGTGGTCAGGTCTCTCTCCGAGTCCGAGAGCTCCACAAGCGGTCAGCCCACGCAGCAGACAGGGGCCGAAGCGGTCAGAGATGCGCCGGGCTGACCGCTGGGGAGAACCGTGTGGAAGAATGGAACACAGAAGTCTCCCTCCGAGAGCTCCACCAACATGTCATATTTCAACCCATTTTTATGTTGAATGCACTGGGTTTTACACCCATCGACATATACCCTGTTAATTATTTTACCGTATTACATCTAAATTTCATGGTGAAACAGTACATGTTAAAATGGTAGTTAGCTAGCTACGTTGATAAGCTCAGCTAGTGCAAAAGAGGCAGTGACCTAAAATACATAAATATAATTTTACTTACCGAAAAAAATGAAGTGGAGACTCCTTGGACGCTCTTTTAGTGCAATTAATACCACAGCAAGTCATTTTGTCCGACAATTGCACAAAAAATATCCAAAAAAGAATACACAAACGCTACAACTACTGGTCTAAGTTCCAAGACTAAATATCGCGGAACAGTTTTCAGGCGAGACCGAGGCTCAGACTGAGGCTACTGAGGCCTTTCCACGGAGCTAGCTCTGTGGTCACGTGGATCTGATGCTGCGGTCACGTGGGTCTGATGCTCATTAATTATACAGAATTTTAGGCATTTAATACACTTAAACAGAAGAGTGACAAAAAAATTCACCCCCTTCATAGTTGTCATGAGTATAAACTAGATCAATTAAACCAACAACCTGTAACCAAGCTGTAAACATGTTTATTTCTGCTGTGAAATTGGTATTTTTAACATAAGAGTCAATGAGGATTTGCTCGCTTCTGACACCAGCCAGCGGATGAGGGTGGAACTGCAATTTATTTCACTTCTGCGTTGGCCTAAATTTCAGACCCGCATTGTGGGGGCTTGGTAGAAAATTAATGTGGGAGGGGCCAGGTTTTTTTTGTAGTTGGTGCTTCTAGGGAATATGTTTTGGAGTTTCATTTTCAAATGTTGCTTTTGCACGTTTGTGTTAGAAATGTGCTATAAATAACTTTCAAACAACATCAGTTTTTTTAAGTTTACTGTTCAGCACAACAACTCTCTTTTTAAAGGGTGGAAGAATATTAGTCTGGATTAGTCTAAAAACGCAAATCTTTCAGACGGGGAGAATGTATGTAGCTGGTACTGCAGTGACTCAGATGCAAGTGTTGGGAGAGGAGATCAATGGATGTGTAGTGGAGGAAGAGATTTGGGGGTGGAAAAGAGGAAGTTCACTCTGAAGAGAGCACTGTGTGGTCAAATTAGTGGTTGAAATTGGCTTCCACCAGCATGTACCTTTAAGTTCTTGTTTAATGAATTATTATTTTTTCATTCACTTTCTTTGAGCCCAGAGCTGTGGTTTTTGTTAGATAATGTGTCCATAGAATGAGTAAAAGCTATCATGTGGAAGAGGGATCTGTGAAGTCCCTTTTTCTGTATCTGTAAACCAGTTTTCTGTCTGCTTGAGTCAAATTGGGAAAAGTCTGTTGTTGTCTCTTTGTGGTAACTCTGTCTCACGTCCCTCAGACCAATATGACTAAAGACAATTTATTTTATCGTTCTAATCTAACCGTATCAGTTATATCTTTGTCTTGTCTAAAAGTAAACTACAAACACTGAATATAGAAACATTTGTAACTCAGTCTTAACATCTATTGATCGCTATATGAACAAACTGTTTTGGCACTGCTGTTTGGATTTTTGCCCGGGAACACACAACAGTGCATTTCTTTGCACACCAGGGTGTGGGTGGATAGACGAGGTCAGCTTGTTTAAAACACATACCTATTTATTACCACACTACAGAGATGTATTAAAATAGATGCTATTTTTGAACTAGGCACAGATCATTTCTGAAAGAGGGGCTTTATTTGACTAGTTAAAACGTTTTTGGCATTGAAATTACTATCTCATACTATTCGGGCGAGGGCTGTGTTTTTATGTCATGGTTTATTCTAATTCTCACATTCATATGAATTCTCATTTATAAGACATTAGAGTTGTTTCCTGTTGTGAGCTAAGCATCTAGGACAGCATTCCTTTCTGTCTACTTCCTGGCTTCTATGAGGACAGTGTTAATTTGGTGGTTTGCTAACTTGCCATTGTCTCATCTCTGTGTTTAGGAACTGGAGAAAGTGGCAAAAGTACTTTCATAAAGCAGATGAGAATAATCCATGGGACAGGCTACACAGATGAGGATAAAAAGGGCTTCACCAAACTGGTCTACCAGAACATCTTCACCTCAATGCAGGCAATGATCCGTGCTACAGAGACCCTCAAGATCCCCCTGAAGTATGAGCAGAGCAAGGTGAGTTTGGTAATTACTTAGTGGTTTTAAAAGGACAGTTCAGTGTGACTTGAAGGACAACTTCACTTTAGGATGTTGGTACATTATCTAGTGCTTAGTCCTATTTTTTGTTGCGTGTTGTTAGAATAACTCCCTGCTGGTGCGGGAAGTGGACGTAGAAAAGGTGACAACGTTCGAGCAGCCGTACATCAGCGCGATAAAGCAGCTGTGGACCGACCCTGGCATCCAGGAGGCATACGATCGCAGGAGAGAGTACCAGCTCTCCGACTCAACCAAATAGTAGGTCTTTGATACGTTAGTCTACCATAACGAGTCATTATTTAACTCTGTAATGTGTGGGGGTGTTGCCGCAGAACCATCTGAGCTGCTTTCTGTCTACCCTGCAGTGGATTCATGTGAAAGAAGGGTAGAAGGTTCAGATGAATGAGGAGTTAAAGAAGTGTTTTGCTGATATTTAGGCTAACGTTTAAATCTTTCGTCCCGGAAATGAATGAATCCAAATGAATCAGGCAATTGAATTTAACCTAGGGCTGAACGATCGATCGTTTTTGGACCGAAATTGCATTTTCAAACAGCACGATCATGCGACCACCAAAGCTGCGGCTTTAGCGATTTTGACTGATCCAGGATCAGTTGTGTAACTTTTTTTTTTTTTTTTTACATCCGGGGTTTTCCCCCCTGTGTTATGGCAGCGGCAAAAGTCAGCGCAGGGGAGAGGGGTGGGGTGTATCATCCAGAGCCGACTCGCCCAACTCTACAGCTGACAGAGCTGCATGTTCAGGTTATTTCCCTGTTTTATGTTTCCACACACAGCGTTGCTAGAGCCAATAATAATGGCACTGTAGGTGAGCCCGGGACAGAGAGGGAGAGAGAAAGAGAGAGAACGTAGTTGAGTAAGGGAGAGACTCCTCCCACATCGGAGCAGGTTCAGGCCGATTTCTAAAGCTTGGTTTGCCTTGGTAATGCAGGAAAATCTGTGTGCATTTTTTCTTATTTAATACATTTAAAAGCTTTTTCTACCTGCAGATTTCCTCCATGCATTTTTGGAGTAGAACGTTTTTATTAAGCTCCTCTAGATAAGAAATTACAAGCGCAAGTTGCTTCACAAACACATTAAAATAATATTAAAAAAGATAATAATGGGAGAAAATATTAATAGCTTTAACTGTTTTTATTGTATGATTAAATAGTAAATATTAATGTGAATGACGCACTAGATTAGAATCTAGACCATCTTTTCACTTAATCTACAGGATGGCTCGGCAAGCTAGTGTTGGACCTTTGTTTGCAGAAACTTGTGAATTGAACCAAAATCGCAATTTCTGCTAGAAAAATTGCAATTCAGTCTTTTTCTAAAATCGTTCAGCCCTAATCCAATCTGATCAGTATTCATTAATAATGTCTTTAAAGCTGTTGTTTTTGTATTTCTATGTAAGATATTATCTGGATGTGCTGTTGTATTACTCAGACGGGTTTGTGTGTGTGTACATGTGCATCCTTGTCATATGTTCCCTCCCTCCTCGCAGTTATCTTAACAGTTTAGAACGAATATCAACACCAGGGTTCGTGCCCAATCAGCAGGACGTCCTGCGTGTGCGAGTGCCTACCACCGGCATCATTGAGTACCCGTTTGATCTGGAGAATGTTATCTTCAGGTACTGGTTCTAAGTGCAGCTTGCTGACGTTGGCCGGCTGTAAAACAGCTAGCTAGAAACCGTCGCTGTCTTCGTTTACCGTATGCTGCATGAGGGGCTCAGCACTTTAACAGGGGTCCTGATGGTATTCTCTCAAAGACCAGGCTAAGAGTGGCTAAAGTGGCCCCCAACTTTATTTCTACTCAAACAAATGCTAAAGTGGGTCTATCACCTAAAAGCTAATCGCTGTCAGGCCCAGCCTTTAAAAACTGTGAATGTTTTTGTCTTTGCGAGCTGCCATCAAGGAAGAATTTCTAAGAACTTTTGAGGTTTAGTGGAATGTCATCCACCCATAACTCTCCTGAACGATCTTTTGGTGGTTACTGATGCACTTTCTTTAGGGAGGATTGTGCTTTATCTGCTGGTATGCTTCACTTTCTTTTTTCCTGCCTCTCTCTCTCTCTCTTGTTTTTATTTTTACTTCCTGTCTCTAGCTATTTAACCGATCTGGATCGTATTGCTGAATCGTCCTATCTACCAACCCAACAGGACGTGCTTAGGGTTCGAATCCCAACCACTGGGATCATTGAATACCCTTTCGACTTGCAAAGCATCATTTTCAGGTAGAAGACGACCTGCTTTACTTTGTCTATCCTCACGTTTGTACCATATTCCCTCTTACATCTGTGTTACCCTGCATAAAACATGCCTAATGTCCTCGTTTAGTACTCAGAAGCTCCTGATCCATCCTGCTTTCTGGAAACAAATCAAAATACTGCTGAGTTTGATTTTTAATCATTCCAACTGGAATTTGTTTTGCTAACATGTCCTTGTTACAGTGTAACGTTACCAATTTGCTGCATTTTAAAAGGTATTTATTCAAATATATTTTAGGTGTTATAATGTACAGGAGAAACTCAAACATAGAATATGGTGCAAAACTCCATTTATGTCAGTATTTCAGCTTAGACTGAGAGACTGTCTAAAGGCTCAGGAACCCTTTGCAGGATTCATTAGCTGATTAGAGTGTGACACATTGACTCGCACTGTTCTAGTTGTCTGAGACTTAACACATTCACTGCCATTGATGACTAAAGTCATCATTTTAAATCCAGCCGTTCACTGCCAAAAAAAATGCCATTCGCATTTTTTTTACTGTGTGGGCATCGGACTGAACCCCCGCACCGTGAGAACAAACATCTCAGCTCTAAAGCTGATCTTCATCCGCATACGTCACACGTCACATGTTCAGTGTTACGATCTCTGGGTTTTCCCTCCAGCCATCACCATCAGGATGAGCTCTCTTCCCTCAGAGCTCAGCTGCAAGTCATCTGCAATCACCCAGCTGCAGCATAAAGCCTACCCATTCAGGAGGAGAAGAGAAGCAGACAGACTGGAGGCTGAGAGAGAGAAGGACTTTTTGGCTTAATGATGGCTTCAGAGGCGACTTGGGTTGGCTGGACATATTAACAGAGCTGGTTTGTAAAGCTCCCCCACCAATCCTCTTTAGTAAGCGGAGTCAGGTGGGGCGCTTTCTTTTGTTTCTCTGTCCAGCTCTTATTTGTAAGATCCTGAGATTTCCTCCTCCTGGGTAAGGCAAGGTTAAGTTTTGTTTTGGGACAGAGGTAGTAGGTAACTTTAAATTAGCAGTCATATTATTTGAGTTATTTATTTCCTTACAGGTGGTTGTTTTAGTTTCCTTTCCCTTTGGGACACCTTTTGTTAATAATAAACTGTTTGATTTAAGGTGATTGGTTTGGGTCCTGTTTTATCCACCTTTTACTGTTAAGCCTCCCAGGATTTCCTAGACCTGGTTGGGGTTGTAACAATCAGTAAGCAGAAAATCCATGTGTTAGGAGATCGTTTTGGGCCGCTGCTGTAAAAAAAGTGAGGTGCGAACCGGAAAAGCTTCTGCTGATCACAATTCAACAACGGATTATGAAAGAACGGATAAAGCTCGAAATGTGCTTATTCTTCCTGATGTAAGAGGTGAGTCTCCGCTTTGTTGTGGTTGTTTTGGCGTCGACATCATCCTAGCGCACAATGTTCTGTGACTCTTAAAAAACAGTAAAAATGGTGAGAAACGCTGGCAGCGAAGGGCTTTACTGATCAGGAAATGGCTGGCAGCGAATGAGTTAATGTGTGGTTTCATAAACTGTAAGCATAATCATCCCAATGATAACAAGTAAAGGCTTGACTGTTAATCTCTGGAAATATCCATCGAAACATTGTCGAAAATGAAGTCAATGTTGCCCAAGTAATGAAAAATATTGATGTCTTCGTAACATAACAATAAAAATCAGGTCAAAAATACATGGGAGCGGGTCTAAGGTTGTTTTTCAGTGTCAAGGCGCCTGGCCTCGCAAGACATCGCCTTGAGAGGCCAGGCGCCTTGCTTACGAGGACACTATCCTTCCTTGGTCAAAGAAAACAATTAATTGGAACAGACCCCAATTTTCTGGGCAACGCCGTATTAGACGCCATGTTTCCCTCTATGGGAACCCATGAGGACAAAACACATTTACTGATTTGTAACAAACAGTTTCAAAACTTTTGCCATTAGTAAATGTTGTTTTACTCATTTATCTCTTCACTCGTTGCCAGTGATGAAAGAAAGTCTGATGTTCTTGTTATTTTGCTGGAGGTTGCACTCCCAGGGATTTTTGACCCTAATGGCTATCCGTTGGTAAGTCCTTTTTTGAACACAAAAATAATGCTTGCTTGCAGTGATTTAGCAGGGTTTCCCCAGCGCTTTATAAGCCTGGCGGGCCGCCAGGCTTTTCTTGCCCACCCGTCAGGCTAAGCGTCATGCCCTGCCCCCCTCCCCGTCCCTACCGTGTCCGCTGACACAAACGGTGCAACGAAACTAGAGCCCTCCATCAGCTGATACTGGTGAGAAACAGCAGCAGAACGTGTGGGACCCCCCCCCCCCCCGCTCTTGGAGGAGTGCTGCGGGACGGAGCGCGCAACACCCCCCACCCGGCCAAAGCCACCAGGCAAAACTAATTTTCTGGGGGAAACCTGTTTAGTTATGTACTGCCCCCTATCGCCAGGGAAAATACACACTGTCACTTTAAATTTAATTGCTGAAATAAAAGTTTTGCATCATATTCAGATTTTTCAAGTTTCACCTGTATGTTCCAATAGCTGACTCCAAGAATTATTAATTTCCAAAGAAGATCTTAACCATCAGTATTCAATTTTTGGGTAGAGACAGTAAGTCAGCCTGTTTAGACGGTACCAACCCAAATTTCAGCCAAGTCCAGTCACATTTATTTTAATACATTTTAATTTCTGATGAAAATGATAAATGAGCAGGTGCGGGCCACAGCGGAGATGTTTATCCCTCATAAACAGACAAACACAATAGTTATTCCTGTGTAATGAATGCAAAGGCACAGGGTGCAGAACACGGCAAACACCATCTTAAAACCGGCCATCAGTCTGTGCAACAGCTTCATATTGTCCTTCTAAAAAAACAAAAAGAAAAATTTTGAGCTGGAGATGGACAGAGGAAAGAGCGATTACAAAAAAAAGTGCAAATCGATAGGAAGCCATCATGTCAGCTCCCTCCTACACTCAGCAGGCTAGAAATATCTCTGCTTGCAATAAGGCCGAGTTAGAGAGGTTCCCAGCAGCTTGGCTGATCGGCTTGGCTCGCCTGTTCTCCTGAATCACTGAATAAACAAAGTCACGTTGGTTTTGTGTGGTGAGCTCAGAAGGATTAGGAGTCATCAGTCAGTGTGAGGTGCGTCTTCAGTGGGGAAAACTGAGGGGGTTTTGTGATTATTGTTGTTAGGTCCTTGTAATGGTATTTGAAGCAGACACTGCACGAGGCATTCCTCCAGCTCCGTTAAAGAAAACAGGCTCAGCTAGCACTTGGCTGGGATCGTTGCAACAAGGAAGTCTTTGATAGACAAGCCGCTTATGTTTTGTTTTCATTCTTTTTAATTAGGGTTCAGCGTAAATGCTGTTTAACTTATAGGAGCAGTCTTACAGATTAATGTGTTGTTTGCTCCTGCTCCTCTTCTCCATTTGAACATGAAACACTGATAGTTTGTTGATTTATTATTTTCTGAATGCCACAATTTTATTCTTCTAATTCTGTTCTCCTCCCGCCTCTGATTTCTTTTAACGCCTTATTAGTATTTCTTCTTTTGCGTCTCAACTCATTTCTCCTGCATGTTGGTCTTTGGTGCACATTTCTACTTCCTGGTGGCTTCACCTGGGAGCATTTAGCTCTGTCCTCTCTGTAATTGACGCTGAGAATGCTCATGTCCCATTTGTTCTGTTTAAATCCACGATGCAAACTGGTTGTTTTTAACTGTACGTAAACGTTTTAGTATTTATTAGAGAAAGTCGCCTCCTCAAATATATTAACGTGCCACTTCTGAGTGGAAAGGAAAGTTTATCTAAATGTTCTTCTTTTTAAAAAAAATCAACCTCCTGTCCTGATTTGACCCAGATCTTTGCCTGAATCACTTCAGTGTTCCCTCATCAGTGGCTGCGTTATGAACCCTTTTTGGACATTTTTATGAACATTAATGAAATAGTTTGATTTGGGACATGTGGATCCTCATTTCCATGGTTCAAATGTTGTCTGAGCTACCGAACAATTCGGGAAGTTTCATCTTTAGGATGGAAATGAAAAAGCGTAAATGTGCAATAGAATTATTCCAACCTTGTTCCTGTCAGGATGGTGGATGTCGGAGGTCAGAGGTCAGAGAGGAGGAAGTGGATCCACTGCTTTGAGAACGTCACGTCCATCATGTTTCTGGTGGCCCTCAGCGAGTACGACCAGGTTCTGGTGGAGTCGGACAACGAGGTGAGAACTTTAACACCCTACAGTCCCGATGAGGCTTTACTGTCACTTCTGCTGTAGCGTTACTAGAAAGCAGTTGTAGTTTTTTTTTCTTCCTGTGATTAAACTGGGAGCTGAGCTCTTTCAGCTGGAAACACGAGGGAGGTGGTGGGCTGAATCTAAGATTACGCTGGAGGGAGAACAAGGAGCCCCAAGTGCATCGTCTTCCTCTTGACAAGACTTAAAATAACAAATGAGACTCCTAGTGTCAACGACGTCATAACCAAACGTCTCTGTTTCTGTAATGTTGGATTGAGTGGAAAGAAACATGCAGGTTAACAGAAAAGTGCAACAACAACAAAAAAGCTGCAGCAACTCATGCCAGCTCTTACACAAGCACACTGGCAGCGAATGCTGTGGCTGATTCGCTGCTACGTTGGCACATTGTCTCTTCTGCTGATTTTTCTGGACATTTTACAAAGAGCTGAGTCAAAAATGTCTCCAGGAAATCTGAAATGAAAGTGCCAGCCATTCTAACATTTGAGAAAGCATCTAAAACATTTCAGGTTTGGAATCCATGCAGAGTAACAGGAAGAGATGCACTATGTCCCCTAGCAACCGGACTAATGGCAGCATATTTAATTGATTGAAGCAGCTCCGAACGATCCGTCTTGAGTTTCAGGTAGGACAGAATTCTGTGAAAATAGAGGAATGGCTGCAGATAATGCTGCTGATGAGGCTTTTCTTTAAAGCTAATGACATCTTCATCAAAGCTAAGGAACACAAGAGGCGATAGTGGATTTTTCAGAACATTCAGATTACAACCTTACTTAAAACATCAGCTCTGCAGCATGAAATCAACCGCAGCTTCACTGGGAAGCTTAATCAGACTAGTAGGACCAGACAATAGGTTTTACAAATGTCAATGTTTTCAAACAAGACACAAAATGATCCAGTAATGTTTCTGTTAATATAAAAATACAGTGGGGCAAAAAAGTATTTAGTCAGCCACCGATTGTGCAAGTTCTCCCACTTAAAATGATGACAGAGGTCAGTAATCTTCATCATAGGTACACTTCAACTGTGAGGGACAGAATGTGAAAAAAAATCCATGAATTTTACATGGCAGGATTTTTAAAGAATTTATTTGTAAATCAGGGTGGAAAATAAGTATTTGGTCACTTCAAACAAGGAAAATCTCTGGCTCTCACAGACCTGTAACGTCTTCTTTAAGAAACTTTTCTGTCCTCCACTCGTTACCTGTATTAATGGCACCTGTTTGAACTCATTATCTGTATAAAAGACACCTGTCCACAGCCTCAAACAGTCAGACTCCAAACTCCACTATGGCCAAGACCAAAGAGCTTTCGAAGGACACCAGGAAAAGAATTGTAGACCTGCACCAGTCTGGGAAGAGTGAATCTACAATCTGCAAGCAGCTTGGTGTGAAAAAATCAACTGTGGGAGCAATTATCAGAAAATGGAAGACATACAAGACCACTGATAATCTCCCTCGATCTGGGGCTCCACGCAAGATCTCATCCCGTGGGGTCAAAATGATCATGAGAACGGTGAGCAAGAATCCCAGAACCACGCGGGGGGACCTGGTGAATGACCTGCAGAGAGCTGGGACCACAGTAACAAAGGTCACCATCAGTAACACACTACAACGGCAGGGAATCAAATCCTGCAGTGCCAGACGTGTTCCGCTGCTGAAGCCAGTGCATGTCCAGGCCCGTCTGAAGTTTGCCAGAGAGCACATGGATGATACAGCAGAGGATTGGGAGAATGTCATGTGGTCAGATGAAACCAAAGTAGAACTTTTTGGTATAAACTCAACTTGTCGTGTTTGGAGGAAGACGAATACTGAGTTGCATCCCAAGAACACCATACCTACTGTGAAGCATGGGGTGGGAACATCATGCTTTGGGGCTGTTTTTCTGCAAAGGGGACAGGACGACTGATCCGTGTTAAGGACAGAGTGAATGGGGCTATGTATCGTGTGATTCTGAGCCAAAACCTCCTTCCATCAGTGAGAGCTTTGAAGATGAAACGTGGCTGGGTCTTCCAACACGACAATGATCCCAAACACACCGCTCGGGCAACAAAGGAGTGGCTCCGTAAGAATCATTTGAAAGTCCTGGAGTGGCCTAGCCAGTCTCCAGACCTCAACCCCATAGAAAATCTGTGGAGGAAGTTGAAAGTCCATGTTGCTCGGCGACAGCCCCAAAACATCACTGCTCTCGAGAAGATCTGCATGGAGGAATGGGCCAAAATACCAGCTACTGTGTGTGCAAACCTGGTAAATACCTATAGTAATCGTTTGACCTCTCTTATTGCCAACAAAGGTTATGTTACAAAGTATTGAGTTGAATTTTTGTTATTGACCAAATACTTATTTTCCACCCTGATTTACAAATAAATTCTTTAAAAATCCTGCCATGTGAATTCATGCATTTTTTTCACTTTCTGTCTCTCACAGTTTAAGTGTACCTATGATGTAAATTACTGACCTCTGTCATCATTTTAAGTGGGAGAACTTGCACAATCGGTGGCTGACTAAATACTTTTTTGCCCCACTGTATAACCAGTTAATGTTCTTTGTGGATTTTAAATTTGGGAGGATGCTGGTGTTTAAGGTTTAGACCATAATTGACGTCTTGTATGTTGTCCTGAGTGTGTGGAGAGACGGTCTAACCCCCCCTGCATCACCAGGTAATAGGTATGGGGGTATGCAGTGGCCAAAAATCTTCAGAAGCTACCATGAATATTTCCCTACTTGCAGATAGGGGTAAATACTGGGACAGTCCAGCCATGGTTCAGCCTTCACAACTTTAAAAACTCAGAGCTGCGTGGCCCACGTGAACGCTACATGTGTGCGTGCGTGAAAAATGGAAAGTGCGGAGTGCCTAAAAAAGCTCTACATAAATGTAATCGTTATTATTAAAGTGTGCAAAAAGGAATCACCTTAAATTGACATACTGTAGCACACGACCTGCCCTGCTGTAGCCTTTATAACCACTGTTTTCAGTCGTATCCATAAACACAGTTTGAAACGCTGTCTCTAAACACCGGTGGCCTTTTTAAATGGCACCAGCAGTCCATGCTATCTTAGGATCTTCAGACAGTTCAGAGAGAGAATTATTGCTAATAAAGCTAATGCAGTCAGCCTCTGCTTCCTCTGACCTGGTCATATGACAGCTGGGTTTCCACACCAAACAGTTTTCAAGTCGACTCTGTGCATCGAAACAGCTTCACCCTCAAGTTTATCCAAAGACACGTTAGTCCAGACTTGGGAAATAACCATGCACACCACCTCTCTTAACTTTCTGAGAAATGTTTAGGAGGAATTTTGTTGTCTGATTGTGTCATTACCTGACGTGTCGTCATTGTCTCCCCTCCCATCTCCACATCAGAACCGTATGGAGGAGAGTAAAGCTCTGTTTAAGACCATAATCACATATCCCTGGTTCCAAAACTCTTCCGTAATCCTGTTCCTCAACAAGAAGGACCTGCTGGAGGAGAAGATCACCTACTCACACCTGGTGGACTACTTTCCAGAGTTTGATGGTAACTTTACTGCTTTCTTTATAGAAAAAGTAATTTCTAATGTCATCACCACTGAACAGTTTATATTGCTTTATTATAGACTGCCACCTAGTGGCTGTAGTTATGTGCTACACACATCTGTAACGTTTTTGTTTCACACACCCGCAACAATAAATAAACCAGTGTTAAAAATCACAGCATGATTTATTTTTGTCCAGGTCCACCACGTGATGCTCAAGCAGGCCGAGAGTTCATCCTGAAGATGTTTGTGGACTTGAACCCAGACAGCGACAAGATCATCTACTCACATTTCACGTGCGCCACCGACACGGAGAACATCCGCTTCGTCTTTGCAGCCGTCAAAGACACCATCCTGCAGCTCAACCTCAAAGAATACAACCTGGTGTGAAGGAAAACCAGAAAGATGCCGACGTCTCTAAACATACACACACACACACACACACACACACATACACATTCACACACACTTCGGATTTAACTTCCAGAGATGCACATCTGCGTGAAACACACAGCTGCTCACAGAGATGAGTGTTGCTTCATTCAGATCAACACTATCTGCTTTATTTCCCACTCCGTTCTGTGGGGGTTTGTTGATGTTTTAAAGAATCTGTCAGGTGGTTTTACTAACTGCTGCTTCTGCACAGGAACACGTGATTATAACACTCATTTCTTGTATTTTTTGGAGCTTTAATACTCCCCTTGCCCCTCCTTTGGCCTGCTGTGAGGCATACTTCATTCATTTCTTTTTTCATTTTCTGCACTACATTATCACCGATGCCTGAGTGTTTGAGATGGGTGGAGGGCCTTCTTTGAGTAGAACAAGCTTTTCTGGACAAAGGGCATTCTGTCCATGCATGCTCCACACTACAGCATGAGGTCACAAGGCCGGGCTGCAGACCTCTGGACTCTGCTCATCTACAAAGTGTAACTCATTTTGAAAATATTAAAACAGGCAGTGCTGGGTGATGTGAGGTACTTCCTGCCCTGGAACTTGATTTTTATTTTAATCTCCCTGACCCACACCAGAGCACGAGAACTCTATTGAATGTAAATAACGTATTCAGGCCGCTCACGCAAGGCGAGGGCTTTACAGAAATGCTCAACATCTTCCTGGTTTCTATCGTTTCTGCTTTTGTCTGGGTTAAAGCCGAAGTGACGACTGACTATTCGTGGAAGACGACCTACATTGTATTCTTTTAAATTAGTGTTAAAAAGCAAAAATGATATCACATGTAGTATTTATACTTTAGACTAATGAATTTGTTTGCCAAATTATAAAGCTGAGCTCTGAAAATCCAGTTCTGTTGCCAGTGTTGTGTTCATCCTCAACCGGTATCCTAAAAATATGAAGTGAATCATTTAGATGTTTGCATAACGGGCCACGTTGTGTGGCTTTTATTACTATTATTAATTTTTTATATGTTAACTGTCTGATTTGCATTTGTAATAGTACTGTAATTCAGTTTCTTTTGTTTAATGGTGAGATGTTTTCCCCCAGATCAGAACAATGATCAGATGTAGATTAAATAAAGCTTTTTGTGCTGCCAATTTAAGCTTCGGTCACAAGTTGGTCACGGTCCTCCGTAGGGCTTCTCTCTGGGTTTTTCTTTTATATATCAGACAAAATTTGATAAATGAACACAGAGCGAATGGGTCTTTTTGGGTTTAACTTATCAGTCAGGTCTGTGATGTTGTTTCAGTGAATTGAGACTTCCTAATTTGAGCTCAAACCTTTTTCCAACTGTGCTGATTGAAGAAATTTTGTACTGCTGTAAAATATCAAACTATTTTCTGGACATGTGTTCTATCTTTCTAATGATACTTCATATATTTTGTTCTTGCAGTTGAGTTTTGATGTGTTTGGTGACAGAAAGCAATTTCCATGTCAGGTGTGTGCTTTATGCAAATGGAAACCAACTAAAAGAAGGAAAAAAAATCCCACTGATGGTTAAATATTTACTGTTTAAGGATGCTTGCAAATTTTGAAAAACATTTTTAAGGATGTGATCTTGTTGCAAATCCTGTTGTGCATCTTGCCCGATAGCTGTTCAAATATTTCTTTAGGGCGGGAGCAGATGATTGCTTTATTTCTTTGTCTTCATGATGTAATTCAGGTAAGTTTTCATCCCTTTTTCATCACAAGGGCTACTCCTAGCAGCTTTGTTAGACACGAGAGGATTCTATGGGTTGGCATGGAGCAAGTGGTGCACTTCCTAAACATTGGCAGCTGAATCAACCGGTGATGGCTGCAAATCTCAGTGAACGGGTCGAGGAAAGGCGGCTGAGGGGTGCAGAGAGCGGCTAAAGTCAGGAGGAAACGGGTTTCCCTCCAGATCCAGTCGCTCGTTTCAAGTCTCAGCTCGACTGGTACGTTTTCCATCATGAGCATATTTGCCTCCTTATTCAACGTGTTGAACTTTGGCACTTCTCTGGTGGGAGTCAGGGTGTGTTTTGATCTGCACATTTAATGAGCCTTTTGTGTTAAAAACCAGATCATTTATCTGCTCATTCTGCGGTACTTTCTATGTTTTAGATTCTTTTTATTGAATGGTTTACATGTCTGATTTTCTACAGCGAACTTGTATGACCAAATCGGGGTTGGGGTGGGGTTATATTCTGTATTATGTGCACTTGTTGACGAAGCCATGGTGTTTTCACTGTCCACGTTCTGAAGAAGCGTTTAATGAAGGAAGGACAGGTCATTATTTTTTGCTAAGTGCCACATTTGATTTAGCTTCAATTTTTAATATGATGTAACACTGAATACTTTGCTGTGCTTCTTTGCAGTTTTATGTCTACATGAACTTACATTCCCAGAAGGTTGTTTTTAAGTTCATCTTTGGTGCTTAAACCATTATTTCAAAGCCTCCTTGGTTCATTCGTCATGATGCTTTTCATACATGCTTCTAAGTTCTGTTGATGCTACAGTTGTGAATTTTGAAGAAAGCGTATGATAATAAACTGACAGACTTGAGCTTTGTTTAGAAAAGAATATTGTGTTGTGCTGCACTGCGGAGGTGTAACATGGTGATAATGTATTTGTTTTTAAAACTTTGTTGGCTTTCAGGAAGTGCTCTGGCAGATTGTTGTTTTGTGTGTATGTGTGTGTGTGTATGTGTGTGTGTGTGTGTGTGGCCTTTTGCGTTTTTTTTTTTTTTTTTTTTTACAAATGATTTACTGTCCTGCAAACTTGAGTTGGCTTCTGTTAAGATAACAAAAAATTTCACCAGGGTGTGGATTTCACCATTTGACGTGTGAATAGATTTACATCAGGACTTAATATGGGGCTAACAGTGACAGTCACATGGATAAACTAGCAGGAATTAGATTTTTCAGATGAGCTGGGTATAACATTTGAAATCCTTCATCTCTACTCCTTTTTATTTATTTAAAATTTTTTTACTTAAAATATACAGTTTTTATGACAATCCAGTGCAAAAAAACTGCACCAAATATTTTGGGAACCCAACCCAGCACCCTGGTACTTTTTCCTTTTCTAAATTGATTAAAACAGTTGTAATGTTTTCAGTAAAGGTACTGAAGTGATCACAATTTGGAGTTTAGAGAAGAAATTGAGAAAGTAAATTAAGCTGCATGTTTAACTTAAAGATTTGTTTTGATTGGATTGTGTATTTGATGGGTTGACCGCATTGAAACTACACCCATACAGTGGGCCTTTGTGCAACAAAGGTATCTGTTGTTGGTGTGTGTGTGTGTGTGTGTGTGTATGTGTGTGTGTGTGTGTGTGTGTACTTTATTGCTTAAGCTACAGATCCACCTCAGAGAGGGGGGCACACAGTGGAAATGAAAGTTATCTGCTTCTTGTTTGCTTTTATGCGGCTGACTGACCTGAACATGTGTATTTAAAACCACTTGATGACCGACCTAAAAAGAAAATATATACAGCTGAAGTTTATGTAGTGGTGTACACATAGAAAGTAATGTATTATTATTTTTTTATTTTTAAAGTTAACCAAATGTATATTCTGTACAATGAGTGTGCCAATTCCCTTTCTTTGTAAAGCCTGACTCTTAACAAGTGCCGATGTTGAAAAATCTGAGGACCGCTAAGTTGTGCAGTCCACTTTTGAAAACACTATATGATTAAGTAACAAAAAAGGACTATTATTCTATATTTAAGATTAATGATGAACTGCTGTTTTTAAAATGTGTTGATTTCTTTGCATGTGTTTGTCAGACTGGGGAGGGAGTGGATGGGTGAGATACACTATACTTGCATCGCCTTCAAGAGGAGAGTCCTAATGGTTTTTAATTTACAGTATTTTAGCCATATTTCTCTTTTATTTTGTATGTTTCATTTCAGCCACTGTTGCCTGAACCTCATTCAAACATGAAAATGATTTTACATAGCCTTCTCCTTTAAATGTTTGAAATTGGAATAAAACATGTTCCTATACTCTTCTCTTGCATCTCTGTCTGTTTTGTTCTGACGTGTTATTTCCCTCCACTCCATAGGATTTGGCTCCATTTTTAAAGTTTTATATGATTGACTTGAATGGGACAGCAGTGGCTCAGGAGGTAGAGCGGCTCGACCAGCAATGGGAGAGTTGTAGGATTGCTCCCAGCGGAGTCCTGATGAAGTGTCCTTGGGCAAGACACGTAACTCACCTTGCCTGCTTGTGGTGTTCAGAGGGACTGGTGGCACCAGTGTTCAGCAGTCTCATCTCTGTCGGTGTGCCCTTGGGCAGCTGGGGCTACACTAGCTCATCACCACCAGGGTGTGAATTAGTGAATGACTTGTAAAGAGCCTTGGGGAGTTCTAGGACCCTAAGGTGCTATATCAAATACAGGCCATTTACCATTTAATGATGCTTTTCTTCTACTGATTGAAGCCTTTCAGCCAGTGATCATTTCCAGGTTTGCATCATCCTTGAATTAAAGTAAAACTCAGATTACAGAACAACACTTGGAAAGAACTTCTGTTATGAAGCTGAATTTAATAGTGAAGCACTGGTGATTTTATTTTCCTCCCACAAAAAACAATCTTATTTGATCAGGAGCAAATAGCCATCAACACATCTAGATCTTCATTTTTCTCATCCAGTCTAACTTCATATAGCAGAATATCACCCAGCTGCTTTATGGTAAAATAAGTAACACTATAAATAAGGCAAAGTATAAAATTAAACATAAAATCAGCCCCATCCATTTATTCTCTTCCGCTTATGGGGCCATGGCAGCAGACCGAGGTCCAAACTTTCCTTGGGCCAGCTCTTCTGGGGATATCCCAAGGCCAGATGAGGAACAAAGCAAAACTATACCTTGATGGAAACGCACTCCGTATTTTACACTGCACCTTGGTACTCCCACACCTTATGTACTGTGTTGGAGTGTGGGGTAATACTACCAGAACACATTACATTCTTTGATCATATTACAGAAAAGAGCAGTACGGATCATCCACAAGGTTGGTTTTTTGGAACATACCCATAATTTATTTACACAGTCAAAGCTGCTAAAATTTGTTGATCTCATAAAAATATAATACATTAATAGTTCTATATAAAGCATTCAATAAATTATTACCATCTAACCTGCAACAATTGTTTATAACTCCAGAGCGAGTTTATACCTTGAGAGGATTTGGTTATTTTTCATTGCCGAGAGCCCAAACCACTCGGAAATGTTTGTGTGTGTGTGTGTGTGTGTGTGTGTGTGTGTGTGTGTGTGTGTGTGTGTGTGTGTGTGTGTGTGTGTGTGTGTGTGTGTGTGTGTGTGTGGAGTGAAACTCTGGAACAAACTGGACTTACAAAAAAAGCAATGGCGAACTGTCCATCAATTAAAATTGTTATATAAACATCAGGTCTGGTCAAAATATAGAGATGAGGGTCTTTAAATTAATCTGTCATTGTACTCTGTCTCAAAGCATAAACATGTGCTTACGGTTCCTTACAATTGCTGCTGTATTGTCTGTTAAAATTGTTATTTGCCTTTTACCATCGTTGACATGAACTGTGGTCAACGGTAAAATTGTATGATGTAAAAATGTAAATTGTAAATTACCTGTTGCCTGTGGTAATGCCATCATACTATAAAAATGTAAAAAGAAATAGTTAAACAAAGTAATAGCAAAACTTTTATTTGTTTTTGACTGTATGGGGATTTGGGGGTGGGATTATATAAGTTTTCTTCTTCCCACTCCCTTTCGGGCAGAATAATATGGCCATGTATGTTTATTCCTTTGTATAATATGATTATATTTACCTTGTTTACTTAAATGTGCCATTGCCTGAAATAAATAAATAAATAAATAATAATAATAATAATAATGAACTTGGTCCCTCCATCCTGTTCTGGGTTTTCCTTTAGCTCTCCTCCCAGTTGGACGTGACAGTGCTGGAAGAGTAAGCAGCTTCAGATGGCAGGATTTGAGTCTTGTTTCCTGATGTTTTGACGTTTCACCTTGGATTTGATAATAGCAATGTGACCACCACTGACTCCATCTGCATTACAAAGTTGATGTTTTATCTCTCCAAACACCCTTGACTCATGAATGTTAAGCGATGGTGTGATGTAGGTCTGTCAGGCTTTTGAATTCCTAGAGTTTCACCGTCTATGTTCCATCAGAAGCTAATGCAGGAGATAGGTGTAGGAGACTATTTTCATGTTCAGCATGCACAAAAAACCCAGAAGGGCCAATTATAATCATAAATAATTTTTAAAAAGCATTTTTTCAGTGATGCACATCTCCACCATCCGCTCTTCCAGGCAGTACACCATCCTTGACCTAAAGAAGGCACTCTACCCTTTTCCAACTCAAGATCGTGGTCTCAGATTTAGAGGAGTTGATTTTCATCCCAGCTGTTTCACACTCTGCTGTGAACCACTGCAGCAAAAGCCAGCGATCACTGTCTGATGAAGCCAACAGGATCACATTGTATGCGAAGTGCAAAGACCTGATCCTTAGGCCACCAAAACAGATCTTCTCATGGCTGCACCAAGAAATCCTGTCCTGTATTGTTCGAAAGTGCATCGTCACTCAGCTTCTGTTACCGATCATTGATTATTCTGATATTTTATACCAAAACTCAACAGTTTCTAGCCTGCGGTCTCTTGATGTCGTCTATAACAGTTTGTGTCGTTTTATTTTGCGGTGTTCATTTAACACTCATCATTGTTATATGTATGATCTTCTTGGTTGGCTTCCTTTAAAAGCTAGACGACAATTTCATTGGTTGATATTTATGTTTAAGTGCATTTATTTTGATTTTCCACTTTATCTAAAAACACTTTTGGTTCCCATTGATTCCTTGTATTCAACCCGCTTAACTACTCTTCCATCATTTGTTGTTCCTCGTTTTAAAAAGGAGGTGGGTAGACTCGCCTTTTGTGTTAAAGCTCCTCAGGACTGGAATAAACTACCCGCTGAATTAAGATCCATCTCAACAATTCGTAAATTTTCCCGCACTGTTTATGCTTATGTAAAGCCAAGCTGTAGTTGCTTTGTTTAATCTTTACTATGATGATTTTGTGCATTCAATGGCTAACATGCTGTATTTCGTTGCCAAACTTTGTATTCAATTGGGATACTACTTCACTTTAGATTTATTTATAATGTAATTTCTTGCCCTTATTTCTCTTTTAGTGCCTCACAGCAGTTTTATTTAATTTAATTTGGTATATAGGTATGTATGTACGTATGTACACTTGTTGGTATCTATGTATCCTTGCTTATGTGTTTATATTTACGTGTGTATATATATACATTTATACATATCGTTGATTTTACTATTATTTACTTTCCCCTTTTTTTTTTAATTTCTGTTACAACTTTCTAACTCTGCCACCTTATTTGTTATTGGTTGTGTTGTAGGAGGACCTGCTCGAAAACGAGATGTTACATCTCAAGCAGTTTATCCTCCTGAAAAAACATAAGTTAAATAAATAAATAAATAAATATCCCAGTAGTATCTCATGTCTTATTTAGTGAGATTTACACTTTCGTATTATTGCTTTCTGTTTTTTCCCCAAGTTTGTGTGTGAATGTGCAGATTTCCATTTCTGGGGGATTTATTTCTTGCATTTATAGTTGTAGTTTCCCACCTGACCCCTAGAGGCGCTGCTGGCTCAGACATCAGCCTGCTGATGACGTAGATCTACACCGTGTAGAAGCTGCTCATTGCCGCTCTTGCTGCTTGTATTTCTGTGTTGGGGGCGTTTGGTTTGGCTCAGCGGCTCGCATCAACCTACCACCTCCAGGAACGGACTGACTTTCTGGCTCCGCAGCTCGTCACCGTTACCAAATCCTCTGATTTTTCAGTGCTGCTCGGTTCATGGAATAAATACCGACACTTTAAACTCCACCCGGTGTCGGTGAACGCCTGAAACTTGATTTTTTTGGGTCCTTCTCGGACATTTTGTGGGCTTTTTTTTTTGGCGTTGGTCGGAACAGGACTGAACGTAAACAAATCTGTAGATATTTGTCATCTAAACGGCATTTTCCAATCTTCATTAAGCGCTTTGGAGGAGCGAATTGAAAGCTTTTTGGACCGAGAAGACAGCGTTCCCCTCCGCCTTGCTGCCTCTTCCCGGACGCCTTCGTGTACAAAACGTTATTAATTTACAGGCTTTGAACTGCCTCCGTTTGAACGCTAAAGGTGGAACGCGATGAATCATTTTGACTGACGGCTTTTCAAGAATTAGCTAGCTAAGCCAGAGAGGAACCAGAGCGGAGGGTGGCTTCCTGCACACGGGCGGCGAAATAGTCTTGCATCACCCACCGACTCTTTAAAAGTACCAGACTTATATTCTGCTCTTTCTCTTTTTTTTATCTTTTTGCTTAATTTTGGGAGGGGGGTCCTCTAGCTGCCTTTAGCTAGTCATCCTGCTAACCCTGGACAGCTCCTGGAGGGCTGTGTTAGCTTTGGACAAAGGACCAACGCAACGGGGAAATACAAACACTGGCCTCACAGTTAGTCGTGTTTGGAAGCAACAAACAAGGACTTGACATGATGTTTCCACAATCAAGACACTCAGTGAGTATTTTTAATTTATAAATCCGACATATGTTTAGCACTTACTCTTTAGCTGATGACATGATTCGTGCATTTAATTATAACTGAATGTCACGGGATAAAAAGATGTCATGGGATGATTGAGCTACGTAATTGTTGTTTTTATGCTTTAAAAGAAATAAAGTTCGGGTATGTTCTGCATAAGGTGTTTGACTTTAGTAGAGACTTGAATGGGATTAAAAATAGCTTTAATTTGGCTTGGATGCTGAGACTTCATGTAAAAATGCAGTTGCATTTCTCAGCCATGTTATTTTTTCCTTCCTTCTTTGTTTGACATTTTCCATTCATCCCAATTGCAGGTATTCACCCACACTAGTCTCTTGCTCGCATGTCTCTGAAGGAAACAAGTGGTGACAGATACGTGATGGTGGGCGTTTTATGACTGGAAAATGCGCACATTCTCTGTCCCCCTAAATCTCAAGTTTCCATGGTAACAGAAACTCAGTCCAGGGCATGTAATCATCAGTGATGTGGGCTCTCAGCCCATTGGTCAAAAATTCATGTTTAGAGACTGGCACAACTGTGTCACTTCAACTATCCAGTTATGTGAAAGCAGCTTTAAAGCAAAGACTCCAAGTCAGGCTTAAGAAAGGGGAAATGGCCTTGGCCTGTACTCAAGCTTATAATGAAAGTATAAGCCTTGAAGTTTCTAGTCTGTTTTAATGTTTACCCTCTTTCTTTGCACAATAATTCATCTAAGTCACGTAAATGCAAAATAATTCCTCCCTCCTCTTTGCCTTTGCAACATTTTGTTTCCATCATTAAATCTTCGAGTGGACGGGGTCAAGGTTGTTTGCTGAGTCTAGGATCTGAATGTCTTCTGACATGAATAGTTTGCCCTTTTAACAGTCAGCAGGTGTGACAGCCTGATTGTGCTGCACTGTGCTGTTGCTGATGGGAGATTTCAGGACATGATCATTTGGGAATATTGTGCTGCAGTTTTATTAGGCAGATTAGGAGAAACGAATGTGAAGCTGTGGTACAAAAAGTGTTAACATACTCGCTCCTGTCTAGGGTTATTTCTGGATTATGTTGGATTTTAAACAAGGTTAAAGCAGTCTCGGAAGAATGGCACTGGTAGCACTTCCCCAAATCTGATTGTGTCATGAATTATTTAATTGAACTTTAGAATAGAATAGACTCTATTGATCCAAATATAATACAGGTAAATATTGGGGTGGACTGCTTTATCAGTCAGCCGCTATATCATGCCCATATTTACCATATTTTTATACTTTGGCCGATATTTGTTTTTTAGTAAAGCCGATTTAAAGTCTGGCACATCCACGGGCAGCCCGGTGCTTTTGCAGAATTTAATTAATAAAATTAATAAATATAATTTATTTTTACAGGGCTGCACAGTGGATAGCACTGTTGCCTAGCAGCAAGAAGGTCCTGGGTTCGAATCCCACCCTGGGGTCTTTCCGCAAGGAGTTAGCATGTTCTCCCTGTGAGTGTTTGTGCTCTCTGGGTACTCCGGCTTCCTCCCGCTGTTCAAAAGCATGACTGTCAGGTTGATTGGTCTTTCTAAATTGTCCTTAGTTGTTGGGTAAGTGTGTGTGTGTGTGCGCGCGCGCATGTGCGCATGGTCTTTTGTCCTGTGTGTCTCTGTGTTGCCCTGCGATGTACCTGTAACCTGTCCAGGGTGTACACCACCTGTTTGCCTTAGACTGTTGGAGATGGGCACCAGCTCCGCCCCCCGTGACCCTGCGTGGACAGACAGGAATAGAAACTGGATGGATGAATGTGTTTTTACTAGGGATGCTCCGATCAGGTTTTAATCTGCCGATCACCGATCACTGATCAGCCAAGAGGCCGATCATGGCCGATCAGCCGATTACCGATACCAATTACATAGATTGGCTGTAAATTGTTCATTTAGCTATGGTGGTTCTAATGGTGAGGAGCTCGGACATTCGGGAGGGACTCGGAGTAGAACCGCTGCTCCTCCGGATCGAAAGGAGCCAGTTGAGGTGGTTTGGGCATCTGGTCAGGATGCCTCCTGGACGCCTCCCCGGGGAGGTGTTTCGGGCATGTCCTGCCGGCAGAAGGCCCCCGGGTCGACCCAGGACACGTTGGAGAGGTTACATCTCCAATCTGGTCCGGGAACGCCTTGGGGTCCTGCCGGAGGAGCTGGTGGACAAGGCCGGGGAGAGGACGGCCTGGAGCTCCCTAGTTGGGATGCTGCCCCCGCGACCCGGACCCGGATAAGCGGAGGAAGACGAAGACGACGAAGACGAAGAGTTCTAATGCATGTGTTACATATTAATTCAGAAAAAACATGGTTTTACTTGACTTCAAATTATGTAATATCAGTAACAATTTATAAGAAATTGAAAACATTAAGGCTCTCTTTAGGCTACAAATAGTGCAAAAAAAGTCAATATCTCACATCACCGCCTAAATCAAATTAAGTAACCAAAGATACATTCAGATACATCCAGTGAGCTGTTAAGCTCAGCATTGACACAGGACTGACACCTGAGCTCCAAATGTCACTTGTGAAACTCACAGAGAGAAACTCACGCTTTCTTTAAGGAGTCCCTCGATGAAAGAATACACTGTCTGGTGGAGCTCTGGAAGGGCTACGTCGGTGAAATATTTACGTCCCCGTAGCATGTAGCGAGGTTCCAAGTGGGTTAGTAGTCGGCGGAATCCGGCGTCTTCCACAACTGAAAAAGGCTGGTCGTCTAGTCCAATAAACTCGATGATTTTACGGGTAATTTGCTTAGCCTTTTAACTGTCACGCTCATATGGGCGAGTGTTTCCAAGCGTCGGCTACGTTAGCTGCCGTCTGACTGTGGCTGCATTAGCAGGCTTCTTTTCATTGTCTGCGGTGAGCCTCAAAAACTCACCATGCTCCGCCAAGTGTTTAGTCTTTAAATGTCGGATCAAATTCGTTGTGTTGAATTTTTTTGAAGTGCTTCCTCCGCGGGGTATGTTTTCGTTGCGTGTTGCAAGACGCAAACTTAATATCACTCTCGCACACCGTAAAGAAGTTCCACACGGCAGACATGTTTGTCTTTGCGGGTTTGCCGCCACGCGCACTAAGCGGGGAGAAGCGGAAGGGTGAACTACCGGCCGGGAAGAGTAAGCGCCAGTGCCAGATCGAAAATGAAAGGCAGTGATTGGCAATCACAGATCACACACTTGCAGGAAAATCGGCCGATAATTATCTGTGGCCGATCAATCGGAGCACCCCTAGTTTTTAGCTCCTGGAAGCACCTTCTAGTTGCACTGGAACACATGCACTGTTGTCAGAAATGTTCAGAAAGGATAGCAAATGTCTGCTGCAATAGCTCAAGAATTCCTGCAAACATTTTTCACCCACATAGTGGGATAATGGTCAGGAGATCAGTAGGTGAGGTTATATGTGAACATTTTCCTGGCCTTTGCTGCAAATGTATGTTTGCTAGTAAGACTTTTCACTTCCTTCTCATTTCTGTTGACCTGTACATGCATTCCCCTCACTATTGTGTATACATTATCAATACGAACACAGCAAGAAGTCTCATCTGCTCTTCTCAAAGCATTGGGTAAAAACACAAAAAACACAGCTATTTTCACATTGTACTTTTAGCATCATGTCTCTACTCCATGTGCGCCCCAGTCAGTTACTCTTCCACACCTCCTCCTTTGCATTTCAAGCTGTGAGAGCTCATCTCCAGCAGAATAAAACCCCGCTGCGATGTACATGTGTGAACAGCAAGTGCGGATGAAGACTAGGCCAATTTTTCTACATCTCCAGTGTGAAAAAGGCTGTAAGATCCCACCACAGAGGCTCAGTCGGGTTGAAATCTGAACTTTGACCGGAGCCATTCTGCCATAGATTAGCTGCTTAAGAGATTACAAAATGGTGAGAGTTATTGCGTTGTGGAGGGATTTCAGTGATGAGTTTAGAGACGGTGATTTTAAAGCAGTGTCAACATTTCTGCTTATATTTATCTTCCTTTCATTCAGATTCACCAGCAACTCTTCAAATATTTTCAGCAGCCAGTTGTTTGGTGAAGTCTACTGATATAATTTCTCACTGAGTTACAATCATTCACCACAAGTTAACCACAAGCCCCGCCCAGCCACTCTGCCGGACCTTTCAGGGTAAATACCCCGTGGCAGGTACTCATTTGTTTCCTGAAATGGCTCGTAAAGTGGTCCTTTCTGGCCTGTCTGGTTAAATGGAGACAACTGCGTGCAATGGTGATCTGGTATAATCACCTGGAAGGAAGATGACAAGAAATTAATAAGCAGTGTCTTGTGTCTAAGGGGAGAGCATCTGGGCTACATCCTTCATGCCAGAATTTT
Source organism: Nothobranchius furzeri (assembly GCF_043380555.1). Lineage (NCBI taxonomy): Eukaryota > Metazoa > Chordata > Actinopteri > Cyprinodontiformes > Nothobranchiidae > Nothobranchius > Nothobranchius furzeri. The sequence goes on along the minus strand of NC_091748.1, from coordinate 55,300,828 downwards.
ATTTAATCCAATTGAGTGCTGTTGTGCAGCCTGATTTGGAGAATTAGGACCCAAGAGCAAAGAATTGAAACATTTTCCTCCAACACTGCACAACCTTCAGTTTTAACTGACTACATCCTACAGATTCTTACAAACATGAGTGCGCTCTAGCTCGCCAACCTCTCATGTAGCTGGAAGCTTACACTTAAACTTGCTGCTCACACAGTACGAATATGTCTGCCATCGTGCCCTGCTTGTCTTCAGCTGCTGCTGCTGTCATAATGGTCCAAATATGGGGAGAAAGTGTGACACTCATACAGATGAGTGTAAAAATGGAGGCTGTGGATGAGAGAGCAGCAGCAGTGCCTCATAATGACACATTATGGATTGTTCAGCCTCCACTAAACCTGCTGTCCCAAACATTTTGCTTTGCTGTCTATGTAGGATCATTTAAAGGAACCCAGGTTACAAAGCCTTGTGGTTCTTATAAGATAAATGTTAGTATTAGTTATATTAAAGTGGTGTAAAAACCTTGTTAATGTCTTCATTTTTATAAAATTTGTAAAAATAGTTTAACTCGTAGGTCGTCATTAGCGTCGCAATGCACTCTGGGATGTGACGTCATATGGTTGTACCTCAGTTATACCGGCCGGCTTTGGGACCCTGTAGTGACTGTTCAGCGACATACACATGTCATCTGTTCAGCCTTTTCAGTTTGAACCTGAGTGAAACATTAATGAGGACATCACTGACCATGTTTCACAAAACAAGCATCAAAATGAAGAGCAAGAAGGGCGGCATGAAGCGAGTGCAGGACAAAACCGGTGGTGCGTGTGCGCAAATGTGTCTCCATGGTAACCGAGAGGGAGAGTGTTTGTTGTCAAGAGCTCACATTTTTGTCAGCAGAAGTTAACGGCAGTGATGGGAATAACGCCGTTTAAAATAACGGCGTTACTAACGGCGTTCTTCTTTTGGGTAACGGAATAATCTAATGAATTACTTTTCCCACTGTTGCAACGCCATTACCGTTACTGGGGCTGGAAAGTTGTGCGTTACTATGTGCTTGTCGAACGTTGAGCAACAGTGTGAGGCTTTCTGACCGCCACACTTCAGCTGCAACCAGGGAGAAAGAGGTGTCGGTAACGCACTTACAAACACGATGATGATTGGCCGGATGGGCAGAGACCCTCAGTGTTCTCACTGTCTCAGTCACTGCATGCTATAGACACAACAGAGCAGTGATGGGAATAACCCCGTTTAAAATAACCGCGTTACTAAAACAATTTTTTTTCAGTAACGAGTAATCTAATTAATTACTGTCTTCTTTTATCAAAACGTCATTTCTGTTATTGATGAGAAAATGCGTGCGTTAAGCAACGCGGTGTGTTGAAGCTGTCATCAGCTGATCAGGAGCTAAAGTGGCAGATGTTTTCATCCAAGCGCATCACGGCCCGTGAAGAACGAGGAAGACGTGATGACTAGTCTACGGCTGCAGGTGTGGATCTACAGCCGTGCCCTTCTTAGCATGACAGCGGGACGTCCCGAAGGTCCGCTCACTTGTTCACCGCTCAGACGTCACGATCTTCTACTTTCCTAGATCATCCAGCTGTAACCTGTTTCTGATCATGTCTTTAGTCCCGCTGTAACACTGGTTGCATCAGCTTCAGACGTCATGGGCGCTCAGGTGTCATTAGAACTACCTGTGTGTGTTTACTAGGGATGAGCCGGATACTCGTCTGAAACGAGTATCCGGTACGGATAAAGCATTTTTGACGAATACGAGCATGAAACGAGTAAACCTCATAAATATCTGTAATCGTGCTGAAGGAAAATCCTCATTGGGTAAATGACTGTCTTCACGCTCTGTGATTGGCCAGTCACATAGAGCGCCCACCCCTCCCTACACACAAAACTCTCTAGCCGGCCGGGAGCGCAGTCCATCCGGCTCATCCACGCACACGCACACACACACAGACCGTAACGGATCTCGCTGTGATTGCTTCACTGTTGCTCACGTTTCTTCAGTTTTCCCTAGGTTTTCTTCAGCTCACCTCTTTTTCGGTTGAATAAAGTTACTTTTTTCGTAACTTACATGGTGCATTTGACAAGACAGAGGTGACATGCTGTGTCACTCACTACCTCCGCTCCGGTCGGGTTTTTTATTTATTTTTTACTCCATCTCTCACCCTCTCTATCTCTCTCACACACACACACACCTAAATCAACATTGTTTTGTTTAACTTTGTGTGGGGTAAAATGCCAAGGACCTTAAGAAAAAAATCAGTTTAATCAAATTAAAATACAAACGTATACATAAAGTTGTGTCTGGTTCTAGCATTTCATATTTCCTAGTTCCTGCTGCATGAGTTCAGATGTATTAATCCATGCACTTAAATATTAATGTTCTGATTTTATTGAAACACTTGTTCTGTAATAGTTTCGTTACTATTGTGATAAAAATATTTAATCTCAATTCTGAGGCTGCTCTGTAAATAGTTTTCAAATAAACAATACACATATCAACTTCTGATCATGTCATATCAATTTCAGACTTAAAATAATATATTGATGTAAACCACACCCACTTCTGGGTTATGCCACGCCCATTCCGAGTACAGATACAGATACAGATAATTTAGTTGGTTGAACAGATACAGATACAGATAGTGGTGTACTCGCTCATCCCTAGTGTTTACCACCCAGCTTCACCTCTTCTGTGGTTGGGTCTGACCCAAGTTAGTAAATGTAAGTCCTCCATCAGGTTTGTGCCTCTAGTGTAATTTTAAAGGATTTTTATTTTTTTATTTAACCATTACTAGATTACCAGCAACAGAAATGCTACTAAAAACACACAGTTATGTGAAGCTGGAAAAATTAAAATACTATGCAAATTTACATTTATTTCTGTGATTTAACTAGACTGGGAGACCATTTACAGTAAAGGCTCAGGAACCTTTACAGGTGATTCTATTTGCAATTTAAAAATGTGACTTATTGGGGTCTTGTTAAATATCACACAGTGACCTTTTAATAATCTAGATAAGTGTAATGTTCCTGTTAGGAGTTCCTCCTGTTAAGTGCTTATTTATTTAAATTATTCATGTTCATAAAAAACATTGGGACATACATTTTATTATGTTCCAGTCATTAGTCATTTATTTTTCACTATTGTTGTAATTTATAGTAAATTTATTTAGTTTAATTAAGAGGGGAATGCATTTTTCTTGCTTTCTTTAATGAAAAAAGTAACTAATTATTTTTCTTGGTAATTAGTTACTTTTATAATCTTGTTGTGAGTTACTTTTTTGACAAAGTATTTAGTAACTAGTAACTAATTACTTTTTTAAAGTAACGTTCCCAACACTGATTAACGGTAAACTATCGTGTGATCAAACTTATTCAAGTATGAGTGATTTTGGAGAATTTTAGCATCCAGAGCTGTCGTGTGCTTTATAGAAGATTAGGATATTCAGTGAAACCACTTTAATAATTTTTGCAGCTCGTTTTACTGACGGGATAGGTGAATTTTCTGCTTCATCCATGACGAGTGGTGTGTCCGATGGTTCGTTGAACGTGACGGAAGCGGAAGCTGCAGGAGCGGGTTGTCGGCTCAGGAGAGCGTCCAAGCGTCTCTTGTCTCTCCGAGGGCGTTAAGGCTCCTTGTTTGGGAAAAATGTTCGGTAAAGCATTTAGTTTCCACCTTCTCTTATACCCACAAGCTTCAAACACATCAGGAGAAAAATGTTGGGAACACAGCCGCGGATCTTTGGAAAGTTGTGTCCGTCCACGGGCATCTTCTCACTGCTTTCTCTTGTGATTTTTATCTTGAGAGGCACTATAGAAATGATATTTTCTTCTTCTTCTCCTTGCCAATGGGAAAGCCGTGTAAACTCGCATCACTCCCCTTGTTGCCCTTTGACTGGAAATTACATCCAAAAGCAGCACAATGCGGCATTTTACTTAATTATTAAGCGTAAGCAAACATTGGCGTCAATAGCTATTCTTCCAAGAGCAACCAATATACGTCATCGCCCTCAGAGTGTATTGTGTGCGAACAACATGGCATCCTACGTATGTCCAAAAATGTACTAAATATTAAAGATATAAATAAAAAGCAATATTTAGTGTGTTTCTAACAACATAGTTTGGTACAACAGAAAATTTGTGGCTTATTAGGGCATACACATCCTCATAGCTGGAGTTCCTTTTAAGGTCCCTTTTATCCAGCAAAACATTTAAATTGTATTTTTACATCCTTCCTCATGTTCTAGCATACAGTGGTGGAGCCTTGTTTCACTTCAACTTCCACATAATGTTCCTGGTACTCATCAGCCACTTTATTAGGTACACCTACAGGGGTGGACCACCTTTTGCCATCAGATCTGCCTGAATTCTTAGTGGCATCAATCATTCCTCAGAGGTGCTGGTCCATATTGAGATGATAGCCAAATTATCCATGACAAAAATCTTGTTTCACGACATCCTTAAGGTGTTGGAATGGACTGACCTCAGCAGATCTTTGGGACCATGTTCAATAAACCAGTTTGAGAACATTCTGGGTTCAGAGTAGGGCTTCCATAAACGACTATTTTATTAGTCGACTAGTCACCAGTTTGGGGACGATTAGTCGTGACTAATCGTGTCATACAAGTATAGCTTATTGCACCAAGATGCTCTAATATACCCACCATTAGCTTCTAGTTCTATGCGTGATCATTTATGTGCCATCTAATAATAAAGACAACATAATAACTAGAGGTGCTGAAAAAAATCGATTCAAGTCTGAATCGGGATTCTTATTTATAAAGATTCAGAATCGATTCACAAAGGTTCAGAATCGATTCCAAGAACTCAAATATTTGGCTTGTTACAGGTTTGAGATGCACTCTTTTGATGTTTGTTTGGAGAGTCAGGACTCCGTTTACTTTTGTGGTCCCATAAATTGAGATGATTTATGTTTGAATCTGCTGATAAGTGGGCACTTGAATGTAATTTTTTCCATACTCAGAAATCTGAGATATTCTCATATTTATTTTCTAATTATTCTGTTTATTATTATTTTCTAAGTTGATAAATGAGTACTCAGGATTACTCATGTACCTTGTTTCTACACATACTTGAAAAGTATTTGACCGTATTACTTTCAAAGCTACTGTTAGGTAACTACAGATTTGTTATATTTTACAAGGTAAGCAAAAATAAATGTTGCCTTTTGGTCAAAAGATTGCTTCTGTTTACAGTTTTAGAATCACTTTTACATTGTAAATTTGCATTTTTGGAGCATGACCAGTTTAAAGTCAAATAAAAATGTCCCATAGCTTTAACTAACTTTTACAAGAAAGTAGTTCATCCTGGAGCTGACACTCTTTGTTAATACTGATTGTGAATCGATTTAAATTGAGAATCGGAATCGAATCAAATCGTGAGTTGCTCTAAGATTCACATCCCTAATAATAACTTGACAAACTGCTTTTAATGAATTTAGTTGCAACATGTTAATACAAATGCTACAATGTCAAACAGATCAGATTTATGCAACTAAAAACTAAAATACAAAAAAGACTTGAGCTCACATGAAATGGATCCAGCTAAATAATCACACATGGTCCCGGTTTACACTCAGGAAAGTTGGCATTTCCACATGTCCGGAGAAAGGCTCTCCTGAGAACAGATGTTCCCAGCTGCAGAGAAGATCTGCTCAAATGGCGTTGATCAGGGAGCCAGTCACAGCTCTGAGGGCCTGCTTTACCTTAAAGATAAAATATATTAAAGTTAGTTCATTTGTTGATATATTGTTAATTCATAAAGCAAGTTAAGATTTAACAGAGAAAAATATATATTATGCTTTAACTTATATTAGGTTCTTAATTGCTCAGTCAGCAAACTTTATTTTATCATAAAATCCATAAAATTCTATTTTTTTTTTGTATCCAGATAGACGCACGTGCGCGCACACACAGACACACCTATTCAAAGGTCGTCTCATACTTCCTTTCCATCAATGTGGTGAAATGTGATCGGCCTGGTAGATAGTTCTCAGTATTCTTGGTTGAACATCTTGATCATATCTTTAAAACCTTGATGGCTAACCATTGAAAGCGGTCTCATGTCCGTTACCAGCATGTTCAAAATCGCCTCGGTCAGGGCTTTGGCTTGTTGCGGTGTGCACTTGGTTGGCCTTGTGAGAAACTCGTCCATTGTAGAAGAAGAGCGCTTTCTTTTAGCACTGTAACATAGCCGGATAAAAGAAATCATTAGTGTTTGTAACATTAGAGCTTATACGTGACATATACATACGGGTTAAGCATATAATCACCATCACTACTGTTGTTGCTACACATATGATGCTAGCAGCTAAAAGGTGCACTTACAGAGGCGACTCTTCGTTCTCCGCCGTCACGTGCTTCCTTTTAAGATGCTCATCCATCGCTGATGTGCTCCCGTGAAACGAGAGTTTCACCTTACAAAGTTTGTACTCTACTTGCTTCTCAGTTGTTTTCAGAAAATGCTCCCAAACCTTTGAGCTCCGTTGTCCATTTGCCATGATGTGTTGTTTCTCCGGTGATTGTGCGCGAACGCTGAAATATAAATAAATAGCAGAAATCTGTGTTCTGTTTCCTCTTGTTGGGAAACAATTCTCTTCATGTATTCATGATGTTGACAGATTTTGTGTTTGTATTGGAAATATAAACACAAATGGGCAAATGGGGAAAAAAGCACAAAGCTGTTGTCTTCACATTCACTCACCATGAATTTGGCTGAGGACTACCTGGTGTATCTATGCATCGCCTGTGTCTGTCTTCACTTGGTACCAAGCTGCTGGCCCGGCATGGAAAGAAAATTGTGCAGAAATGAATTTTTTTTTTTACCAAACTACTACACTTTAAAAAACAAAATATCAGCATCTTTCCAGCCCTTTGCTGGCACAGCGTGCAGATTTAAACCCTCCTCTCATAAACTCAGTTCGTTATTTTGAGAGGAAAACGCATCATTGGATCGCAGCACAGTGCTTGACCCAGTTGACAGCATTTGACATATTGTTTGGGTGTTGATTAATCCTAATGCAGCTTCAACAAAGCTGGCTGTGGCAGGAAAGTGGAACAACAGAACGGCTCGGTGCCAGAGCCAGAGAGCAGCATGGGTAATGTGGAAGGGAAATCTCTGAAGTCTCTTGAGCTCATGCTCGACTGCAGAGATGGCCACAGGTTGTACGCACACACATTACCCCCTCCTCCTCCTTGTCTGCCTTTATTATGCGTTTCCTCCCAGATCTGATGTAGCGGTGGGAGGGTCGGGGGCAGAGGGTGCACGGGCATTATTAAGCCCACTTGAATTAACAGAACAGCCCCCAGCCTTTCCTCTAAAGCCTCCAGCTGGGGGGAGCTTAATCTCCATGGTCCCCTGTCTCGTCCATTAAACAAACTCCCTCCGCCCCTTTCCCATTGCTTGGCTGCACACATGCATGCACACTTTGTGTGTGTGTGTATGTGTGTGTGCGCGTGCGTGCGTGCGTGTGCGTGTGTGTGTGTGTGTGTGTGTGTGTGTGTGTGTGTGTGTGTGTGTGTGTGTGTGTGTGTGTGAGAAACCTGGCAGTGGGGGTCTGTTGATTGGGAGAACTGGCTATTAGCACGTGCACACCCGTGCGCACAAAAGGACAGGGAAAATCCAAGAATATTCTAATAACTTCAGCTCTCCTCTCTGCAGGTAATTGAAAGGATTTTTTTTACATCGGCTAGGGTGCACACACATTCTTACCAGCCTCAAGGGTCTTATCTGCTTTTTGTAAGTGGGGAACAAATTAAATGTGGGGCTTGACACACGTGGGCCAGCAGATGTCTGGGTTGTTGAGCTTAGGCCAGCTGATTAGCATGACAAACACAGTCCCGCAGCCCTCCCCATCACCCAGCCCCACAACGCCGCCAACCTGAAGCAGGAGGTTGTTCTTCAGGGTGGTTGAGATGAGGCCACAGGCTACAGGTGATGTTGATTTTTGTGAAAGGCCACAGCACATGTTGTCACCGTGCTTTATGTCTGATTGAAAGGAAGCGTGTAGACTGGTGCAACCCTGATTCAAATGAACACACAAAGTTGGACTGCTGGGAATAGTTCCCCATTGCCACTAGCAGCATCTTTTTTCTCTGTGCTGTGAGGGCCACAAGTATGTTACTGAAGCCTCTTTCATAAAACGATGCTGCCAATTTGCTGCAAAGCTGAGGTGGCATCAGGCAAGGTGGTGTGGAGGTGGTCTCTGCCACAGTCACTGTCTCTGTCATAGACTTCCTTTTATCTTGGACATAACTTGCTTTTTATTACAAATGAAGCTGCTATATCAAACATGGTGGGAGTCATCACACAACTGCTGTAGCGGAGTATAGTTGATATATTCTTTACACTTTTATTACGTCCAGAGATTAATCTATGGACTGGGCCCTTATAATTAGAAGAGGTTGTTTTTACTTCAGGGAGTTTTATTCAAACACTTTGTATTGACTTAGAGACAAGAAAAGAGAGAGTTGGGATCGTTTAAGAATATTTAATTTTTATAATTATTATTCAAACAATCCAGGACTAACTCTCTATGATGGATGCATATGGATTTGGAAGCTGAAGTGTTGGTGTGTGTGTGTCAGTTCAGACTCTCCAGCTGCTGCAGGCGAGTCTGGGTATAAGATGTTTTGACTACGAACCACGAGGACTTCAGGAGGAAGAGACATGAAACGCCATCTGTGCCGGATCTACATAACGTTTCGGAGACTCCCGTGGGTAGATCAGGAATGCCAGGTCGACTCGACCCTCCTTCGGTGCTCGAACTGATGGCACAGCTTCTGGGCACGACAAACCAGTCTATGGATAGCTCCCGGTAGTAACGGCAGATGTCCGCGTCAAGTAGCGAGTTCAGCTTTTATTCTGAAGCAACCGTCGTCTTGTTGATGAACGACAGAATTTTCCAGCTTGACAGTTCTCAGCTTAAAAGTAGAAAATGCAGCTAGCCAGCCTGCACTTCACTTAGCGATGATGGATTTGAGAGCTGGTTGGAACTACGTTGAACTCAGATGGAACTCAGATGAAACTGAAGTTAAAATGGTGTTGTTCTGTTTTATTAAACTCAGTTGTTTATAATTCTTAGCCAATCGGAGTGGACAGATTAAAAAACACTACAGAACTCTGCCCCGCAACAGAATGGAGATTCTGATTGGAATGAGCGAACAATGTGTCATGTGTTTACCTTATGTGAATCAGAATGTCTGGCATAGTTAGTCCTGTTATTCAATAAACACATAAATCATTACATTTAGGGCTGCAGCTATCGAATATTTTTGTAATCGAGTACTCTATCGAATCTTTTTTTCGATTAATCGAGTACTCTAATAAATGACCCTTTTGTGTTTGTAAACCTTTATATCGTATATCGATGAGCCAAGATGGCGCCGAGTATGGCTGCCTCGTCGCGAGCTCCACCAAGTTCCAACATTACACGCTCCATACTGTACATTAATGCCACTGTTTTGCACATACCAACCACTGTACATTTTATATCTCTTATCTTATTGTTTACTTTATTCATTTGTATACTTAGATTAGCCATTTTTATATTTTACTTGTTTTTACATTACTGTATTTTTGCACAACTCTGTTGCTGTGATGCACGCACACAAGAATTTCACTCGCATGTACTGTACCAGTGTACCTGCACATGTGACGTGACAATAAAAGTGATTTGATTTGATATCAAATAGCATGTTATAATTATGAAAGACCTCTTAAAATGAGCAAGCAATTGCCAGTTATTCAAGTTTTATTCAAAATTAGTTTGCATAACTTCAGCACTTCAACTTTACTTCACAGTAAACAAATGCCTGTGCAAAAAATAAGTAAACAACCTGAGCCGATTTTCCCCTCGTGCGAGAATCTGCTAGCCTGCAAGCCAGACAAAAACTAGGAGGATAACGCTGCGAGCGGCTGCGGCCCAAACAGAACCAGAACCGCTCACGGCGCAAACAGCTCGCCGGCTGTTTCCCTATTAACACACGTCCGTTTTAATTTCTACACTTTTTTTTCTCACACTAAACAAGGATTGCCAAAAGCATGTTTGCTGTGGTTTTGTCAAATTATACTGATCACAAAACATTTATTTACTTTCTTTCGTTTTCCTCCGCCACTCATAAATACCCGTGTCCTCCTGCAGAAACCCCGAGGGACAACAGACATCAATAACACAATAAAAAATCCGACGTGTTGTGTAAAAACTGCTATTTTTTTAGCAGATTTTAAGTCCGACGTGTTGCTACCAGACGTACGGTGTGAGCTGAAACTGAGTGCTACAAACGAAAAAGTCGCAGAGTCCGCAGAATATATAGAAAAACAGGCTAAAATGCACTATCTTGTAGAAGCTCCGAGTCCACTTGCAGAAGTGACATTTACAGGTGTTGCAGCATGGAGGATGTGGTGTTGTGGTGGGCTAAATCCATTTTACAGTATTTACACTGGACTACGTTTCCCGCCTTACGACGTGAAAAATGGTCCCACAACTTTGACATTTTCTGTCTTTTTCGCCCTCCACCGGGGTCCACGTTGTCCGCCATGGCTTAAGAGAAAGTTAAGTTATATTCGCTACTCGCGTGTGCATTCAGTCCAGTGGGCATGTGCGTCACTTATTTCGGTCCGGGTGAAACATGACCCCGGGCGATTGCAAAGCCATGAATTAATTAAATATGAATTAAACGAATCCTCGAGGCAGAGAATTTGACTCGAGGATTTTTTGTACTCGAATTATTCGAGGTACTCGAGGAATCGTTTCAGCTCTAATTACATTGATTTCACAGATCAGTCACCTGATTATTATTGACCAACATTTGTTTTGATTAGCTTTATTACAAATAAAGTTCTTTAATTAATTAATGAAAAGCGTTCTTCGTCCTTCTTCTGTCTTCTTTCCTGGAATGTAAACACCAAAGCAAGCGCACGACCTTGGCAATTCATGCACACTGTCACTGTGTTAAAGGGCAGCTGTTAAGGGCAGAAAATAGCATTTTCATAAAGCTACACTGCAATCAACACATGCTTGTGCTCACTCATTCAAATCACTTTAACTCCGCCCACTTACAGCCTTTTGGCTCTAGATGACCCATGCAACGTCTGATTGATGCCAAAATAATAGAAAACCATCTTTGTCAACCAAAGTTGACCTCAATGGGATTTTTCTGTAGTCGGTCACAGCGCCCCCCAGATAACTTTAACCTTCAATGACTTCAAAAAACGTGGTCAGAATAGCATTAAACTTGGTCTGTGTCATCACACCACCAGTGTGGTAAAGATAGAGTATCCCCTAGTGGTTAGATGTGTAATTTAATGGTGGGCTCAGAGAAGATGCTGAGTCAGGGTGACGTGCAGACGAGGAGACCGTTCGCGGTTTCTGGTGTCGGGGTGGTCGATGTTTATGTTCAGCAGACGTGCCCGGGTGCATCAGACTGCCGGCCAGGCCGGAGCGACACGGAGCTGCGAACGACGCTGCTTGCAGCTTTAATTTACTTTCTGACTGCACTGTAGATGTTATGTACGGCCTCAGTTCGACTAAGAGTGACTACCATTGTGTAGCCTTCACATGCAGTGAAACTCCAGTGTCAGATCTTGAATCGTGAAATGTTACAGTCCCTTTTGTAATTGAAGATATAAATAAAGACAATTTGACTGAAACCGTTTTAAGTGTAATGAACTTTGATGAGCAAGGCCAACAGTATGGATAGAGATAGTTTTATTTTTCTTGAAACTGATGTTTTTTATGATCATAGGCCAAGAATTACATACTTTTCATGCAGCATGTTATTTCTTAGAACTCATAATGTGCTGTCACAATGAAGTGGGATTTTTTATTTCATGTTTGCATTTATCTGACATATTGAACCACTTTGCAATCAAGAAGGAAAATTAAAATAGAAACCAGATTTCAGCTTACTTGCGATGCTTTTTTATTTTTCTCAACTCTGTAGGGGATTTTTACTGTTCGTGTGTTTCTTTTGTGTCTATTTGAATGCGTAGTTTAGTTTAATGGCATTTTTAGAAAGTCGAAAATAACTGACAGCTTGTGCTTTTTTTCCCCGTCTCACCAGATTGTGTTTGTGTTGGAGGAAACATAGAGGGTGTGTGTGGAGAGGGGAGCTGCATGGATTCCTTAAGGAGAAACGTGGGAGGTGGAAAGAAAGGAGGGTGGTGGTTGGGCAAACAATTTCTCTGTGCAGAGGTGCAATAGACTGGAACAAAGCAGCTCAGCTGGAGGTGGCTTGATTGGCTCGCCCGGCCAAAGCCAGTGGACCTGCATGAACAGGGAGTAAGGGTTGCCTTTTGAGAAAGTACTATTTACTATCAAGATTCACACTAAAATATTAAAAAGAGCATTTCACTTACGTGATTGCAGCAAATAAGATTAATATCAAAGCATGCATTCAGTTAAAGGTTATCAATTATTCCAGCAAGTGAACTTTCTGCCCTTTATAAAAATTAATTGAACTTGTTTGCATACGCTCGTACTGGAAGCTTGAAAGATTCTCGCTGCAGCAACTTTTAGTACAGAAGCTTTGGTGCCAACGAACCTTTTGAGGAGATAAGACTGGAGTTCCCCGCTGTCGGCTGCATGCTGACACGGCTTTTGTTGTCCGCTTACTTGTTGCGAGCGTTGGGACTAATCTTTTCCTCCCTGTTTGCTCTTTCACTGGCTGTTCTAAGTAATAACCTTGTTTTTTACAAACAGGCATCAATCATCTGCACAACCACTGTGGGTGTAATCTTAAAGCCCCCCTTCTGTGAGCCTGGCTTTAATCTCAGCCGTAGTCTCCAAACCCACAGCACTGTCAGACTCACCACTTTCTCTGCTCTTGACAAATTGCCCATTTCCCTTGGCTTTGCAATCACTGCACTTGATTTCTGTAGTGCGTGTCTCTGTGTGATTTTTGTGTTTCTGCTGCAAGCCCTCTCTACCTTGTATGTTTTCAGTGCGTTTTGGTTCATAAGTGCATGTGTGTTTGCACAACAGTGGATTTTAACTGCCATGTTTGTGTATGTTTGTGCTGAGCTCTTGGCTGACCTTGTGCACGGGGTCGTGATAGGTCTGCCGGGTGGGGAGGGAAGGCAAGCCGTGCCAATCCTGTGTTTGCAAGGGCACTTCACTTGAAGTGATAAAAGTAGAATAATCCCCTTTAAAGCATCTTAACGAGGTCAAATATGTTGGGCTGCTGTGTGTGTGCCTGTGTATAATGCTGCTAAAATGGGGGTAAGCCACTGCGTGGTTTGTGAGAGATAATAATCAAAATCAAATTCCTGGCCGAAACAGGATTAGGCTCTCCACACGCTCCAAAGCCCCTGTCCAGAGCGGCTGAAGACACAATCCTATTCCTCAGCTCCTACTCTCACACATACAAACACCGAGCAGCTAGCACAGCAAGGCTTTTGATTGGCTGGGGAGAGCTTGGAAATGGGCCAGTTAGTTCTGTCCCCCTCTCAGATCACTGGGCTCATGTGCTTTAGTCCCAACACTAATCCAGAATATTTAGATGGAATAGTTTGGTTGGCGCTGTTCTTGGATGGAGGATGTGATCTTGTTTTGGTGTGATGTTTTTAGGCTTATTGAATCATATCGCAATAGATTTTTTTCTTTTTGGGGGGAAATAGTTGCCCTAAAGTACAATTTGTGTGTGTTGTTCACAAATCAACATAAACCAGATGTGAATGGGTAGAATCTGCATGCCAAAATCTTGACCGACAGACTCGTGTTTAGTCACCACCCATTTCTGTGCCCTATTCGCTCAAATATGTTCTGGATTTGGGTCAAATATATTTGAACTTGTATAATTTTCCATAATGTTTTCTAGAAATGTTAAACCCAGTTGGACTGAAAAGGCTGAATTGGTGTTAACATCTTATTGGTTAAGCAGCCGAGCATGAACTAAGCAACTTTATTTAGGTAGTTTGATGAAAAAGCTTATGGTTTAACACAGTTTACCAATTAACAAGACACAGTCAAACTTGGCTTTTTAGGAAAGAAAAGTAATTTTTGAGAAAATGTTTAAGGATAGCACTGTAAAGAATGGGTCATATGCATCTTACTTATGAACCATAAAATGTGAGTTTCCATAGAAATATAAAATATCAATCTGATGGATCTTTGACTATTGATTCAGCTTTTATTCTGAAGGAATCGTTGCGGTCAGTTGTAACTTGCAACAGATTTTATCCAGCTTGTCTGAGGTTCGTTATGGCAGAAGAGGAAGTCCGGATGGCTTGTCCGAGACTTCTCTAGAGCAATTGAACTAAAGAAAAGGTGACGTGGGATAGTTTTTATATTTGTCATATTTTGGTTTACTGGCAAATCGGAATTTGACATGCAAAAGAGGGTTTATACAAACACCACAGATAGCCACGCCCAGCCCCAGAAACAAAGGTTCTGATTGGATCATACTAAAGGAAATGTGTCGTGGGGCTTTAGCATTACGTGTCATTAGTGTCTAGTGCAAATGTCAAAGATTATAATAACTTGTAAAATACTGCTGATCACAGGATTATAATATCAAGTAATAACGTTGTCATTTCACAGATTGATTGAACATTGGGCGACGGTGGCACAGGAGTTAAGCGCTCGCCCCGTAATCGGAAGGTTGCAGGTTCGAGCCCCGCTCAGTCTGTCGCTGTCGTTGTGTCCTTGGGCAAGACACTTAACCCACGTTGCCTGCTGGTGGTGGTTGGAGGGACCGGTGGCGCCAGTGCTCAGCAGCCTCGCCTCTGTCAGTGCGCCCCAGGGCAGCTGTGGCTACATCGTAGCTCATCCCCACCAGTGTATGAATGTGTGTGTGAATGGATGAATGACTGATTGTGTTGTAAAGCGCCTTGGGGGGTTCCAGGACTCTAGAAGGCGCTATATCAAATACAGGCCATTTACCATTTACCATTAACAAAGTTGTTGATTATGTATTTATCAAAATAGTTCTTCGTCTTCGTCTTGGTAACAAAGGTGAAGCAGTTCAGATGAGCAGAGTGCATGGAAGACCTTGGCCACTATCTCATGTAGATTAGCCCGTCAGACTTTGTCTCTGCTCGAGCAGACGCAGCAGATCATAACCTTTAGGTCAAAAACAGGACATTCATGATGCTACAGCACACAGAAAAACAGGTTTGACTTGTACTCATTTTTCATTGTACATTAAGGTTAAATGGTGTTCACTTTAACATAAAACAAACAGTGAAGAGTAGACTGTGTCAAGCCCAAACCCTCATAATCCTGGGATGAAAATGAATAAGCCAAAGAGGAAGTGGCAAAAATTGCAGTTCCACCCTCATCTGCTAAGGGCTGGCACAGAAGTGGGTAAATCCTCATCGACTCTCTTGTTAAAGCTTATTACGGCCTGTGCCCGGTGATGTGGTGATAGATTTTGGACAATTTAGTATATGAGAGTTTTATAAGTGAAGACATTTATCACATTAGTTTAAAAAAATAAACTGATTGCACTTTGGTGGTGAAATTAACAAATTATGTAGTCTACTTTGCAGTTTCTGTTTACATAAACCTTTGTGAAATGGAAATGGTACTGATTTAGATGCTGGTAGCAAATAATCACCAGAAAAAAGTGAAGCATAACCAAAATATTATCCAAAACAGCAGCAATATTGTGTGCAGTTGGTTGTTAGAATAGAAATGGAGGGAACAAAGTGGCTTTTATCGTTGCCTAAGAAGCTCCAGAAACCTACCGCAGGTGTTTATGACTGCAGCTAGTCACAAACTCCTGAGCTAAACATTGTACATGGTGTATCAAAATACAATATGTACTTCAGTACAACAGCAGTCACAGCCTCAGCTCTGCCCACAAAATACAAAATCACTGTTGCCAAAAATCAAATTGGTCCATAGAAATGTGCTGCACTTAATGTGGTACTTTTCCTAAAGACATTCGGGAAAAATGGCCTCGCTCGGTATTAATATTGTGGTAATTGTCTCTCTAATAAATGGCAATTGTGCGTCGCCGCAACAGAAGAAGGTGTCATTATAACGTGGGGAGTTTCTGCTGAGCTCTGGCCACCAACTATATTGAAAATAAAAGTAAAACCTTACAAAAGTAAGTTTTGCTTTTTGAACTAAATCAGCTCAGATGTCAAACTGGAGCAATGCAGCACTCCGTGAGCTTTTCTCAGTTTGAGCTGGAGGTCAGATCGCCAGAGACTGCACAGGGACTTTGGAGGGCAGACACCTTTAGGAGCGGCTTGTTAAGAAAAACTTAATTAGCGTTGCTTCAATTGCAATAAAAAGAAAGTTATGTCCAAGAGAAACAGAAGTTTGTGACAGCACAGGGACAGCCCCCATACCCCCTTTATGCCGCCATCACCTAATCTTTTGGTAAAAGGGTTAGGCTAAGGGCACCACATTACCACCACGGTCTGACCACTTATAAACGACCTACGGCTCCCTGATGCCAGCATGATGCTGAAGTTCTCATCGTGCTAAAGCACCTCACCTAGATAATGCAATAGGAAACTGACTGCATCTGCATGTAAACAGCTCAGTCGACCTGTGACCGGTTACTTCCAGAAGTGATGAATATTATCGTCACAATGTAACGTGAGTAACACCATCAAACAGAACAGTACGTATCAACCAAGCTGTTCTGTAGCATTGTTGTTCATTCCTTCGGCCATGTGCATATCCTGTTTTTACTTTGTCTGCTTGACTCCCACCAGCATTTGTTTAATACTTTTGTTGCTATAAGCTAACTGCAAGAATGACGACATAAAATAGGCATATCGCCACCTACTGTACTGGAGTAGAACTCACTTCATTTGAACGTTAGATTTTCTAACCTTCATGTAAACTAGGGTAAAGGCTTCCAGTTATTTACCTTAGATCGACCTAGATGCACATGTAAACACACTGACTCAAATTTGAATCGGCTTGTTAAAAAAGTTTCATTAGTGTGTTTTTATCAGAACCTCCTACCTACTCTGCACAGTCTTGTTTACTCGTCACCAAAGTCAGCTGGTAAGTAATTTTAATTTCAGCCCTTTAGTAAAAGCGATATCCCTGAATGATTATTCTTTAGCTTCTATGTTCTTCTTCCCACCATAGCAATGCAAATCTGTGACAGACAGGGGAGGCGGACGGCTTAGATGGCATTCTTGGGACTGTTTCTATTGAACAAACAGACAACCTGGCAGTGGAAAAAAATAGGGCAACTGCTCGTCAGCGTGGATCTTCTGCATTCATTTAAGAGTGGGAGTGAGATAACATCCAGTCATTAGTGAGTGATTACAATGCCAAGCCTCCATCCCTCCCACCAAACACACAAACACTCACACGTATACCACACACAAACACACTCCAACTGAGATGTAAACAGTCAGGCAGTGCTCCAGGAAATACAATCCCCACACTGCAGCTACCCTCAGGCAGGATTGAAACTGAGGAAGATGTTTTCCAGCGTATCCTGCTGTTAATGTTTGTGTATCTATCTGTCTACCGTCTGTATTTGTAGATGTACACTACGTGTGTGTCTTAAAGCTCAGCTGTATTCATTTATCACTGGTGTGTCTAATCATCCTATAGAGATGTGTGTATGTGTGTGTAGATCCAAACTCCCACCCCCACCTCCTCTGTAATCTCCTTCCCTTCCTGTTGGTTTTGTCGAGTGATCTATTGAGCAGAAACAGCCTTAGTCTGATTCTTATTTAAAATAGACATAATGGTTCACAGAATAATCTGCATGGATTGGACCAGATGATGAGCCCAGAATGTGTGTGTCTGTGTGTCAGAGGGGTGTGTGTGAGCAGGCTTAGGGCTGCTGGGTGGGTGGATGGGGGTGGGGCAGCAATTTCCTGAAACGATGAATCCCATTTATTCGCTGAAGACTGTCTCAATTGCCTCAGCAGCCCACAAAGCTTTTTAATGCTTTAATTATGTCTCAAAGGAGCAGGGCAGAAGTGTGTGTGTGTGTGTGTGTGTGTGTGTGTGTGTGTGTGTGTGTGTGTGTGTGTGTGTGTGTGTGTGCGTGCGTGCGCGCGCGTGCGCGTGCACGTGCTATGCAGATTTTACATGTGACAGCGTGTTTGTGTTTGGGGGGGCAAGTATCCCTGTGTATGACTCACAGCGAGATAAAATGTGTTCCTTTTGAGTTAAGTCATCATAAGTAGATGCTGTCAGATGTTGAGTTTTACGCTTTTGAATCCAGTTTATTTTCTTCATACACCCTTTTCAGACCAACTTTCTCCACAGTAAGGAGGGCATTTATGCACACACACACACACACACACACTTACACACACACACACACACACACACACACACACACACACACACACACACACACACATATACATATAATTATTAGCTTCCATTTCTTTCATGCACAAGTGCATATTCATTCACACAGCATGCAGCCCCTTTTTGTCACAGCAGATGGCACGTGTCACAATATTACAGCAGTATTTCGGTAACATTATGGGCATCCATCTGTTTAGCACTATAGTCACCTTGTTTTGGTCTCTTGACAGAGAGGGAGTTGACAAAAACAGTTAGCAACATTTATTGGATGAGTGTTGTGTTATAGTAAAGAACTGTTCAAAGAACATTTTTCTAGAATGTTTCAACGAGGAAATTATATTAAAACCTAACTTTATGAGTCTACCCATCATCTTATCCTCAGTCTTATCTTACCAAACAACAAAGAAACACAGACAGCGTTGAGCTCGGGTCGGACAGTATAACCTTTTAAAGTTTTGATCTGTGTTAAAGTTGGTGAGAATGTTTCAGTTGAAAGGTCAAGAGTAACATTTATCTTATTGCCCAAGGCAAACAGATGTTGACCATTGCCCTCTGCGTTCTTTGATCTGGTTACAGTCAAATTCCATGCCCATATGTGGGGGAAAAACATCCGCTGTAGCAGTCAGAGGTGGAAAGGCCTATTTATTGTAGGTTTAATCTAAAAGAGCATTTTAAAAATATCAAGGTTTGGGCTGAAGATTTGGCTGATAACGTTGGTTTCATTTTGATGCATTTATGTGATTTGAGTCTATAGAGGCTTATTTGAGTCTAGCATAAGTAAACAATAACTGATTGATGATGACTGTGAGCCTCTTAGAAAACTGTTAATTTCCTAAATATTTGAGATTTTAATACATTTTGTTCTGTTGAAATTTTACGTAATCCTAGATTTCTTACTTTCATAGGTACTATTACATAATGATCCTCTTTTGTACCTCACATGAGTTGTTTTTGGTTATAGGGAGCCTAAAGCCTGGGGCACACCGGGGGCGGACGCGCCGCGCTGCGCCACGCCGCGCTGCGCCACGCCATCATTTAAGATAGAGGCCATTATAGTTGATGAGAGTGGGCACACGGGAAGCGTCACAACGCGTACCAGAAGCACCGCGCAAAGGCGCTGAAGATAGGCACCAGTTCTATCTCCACGACTGTTTACAACATTGTGGAGTACTTTACAACAGACGTTACGACGCAGACCCAACCGCCGGCACAAACCCAGCCACAGTTTTGATAATATTAATTTTTAACTAATCAAATAAATATCATACTTACCCATTTTAATGAATTAGAGTCTCACAAAACACGACGGCAAGTCTGATCACGTATAAACAAGAGTCATTTTCCGCTTCCTGTTCTCAGCTCACGTGTGATGCTGTGACTAATGCGCGACTTTCTAAGAAGCGCTCAGCGGCTCTTCCTGTGTGATCACATGACTTCTCAAAATCTTCACCTCCAGTGGGCCCCAGGCTTAAGTCTACTTCCTTTCTGGTCGGCTCATGGGTCCCCAGAAGAATGAAAATATAATGCAAATCAATGAGGCTAAATGAGCTATCTTCTCATCCGCTTCACCTTACTCCCTGGATCGCACATATGTTGTACTTCTATTTAAATGAAAACTCATGATGTGTGTTTTGATCCTACCTGTCACACACTTTGAAATTTATCAGCTTGTAATTAGCATGACTACAAATGAGATGTTGGTCCGTCGCATATATGACGTCACCAAGGAACTTCCTCTCCCGTAGAGTAGCTGCTACTTACCTAATGGCACTCTTTATAGAGGTTCTTTCCTCCTGAGAGAAGAATTAGAAGTTTGCTGAACTTACAGCCATTTTACCTCTGCTTTTCTCCATGTCTGGTTTGATGACATCACTTTGGTTATGTGCATTTGGAGTCCTCGACTTATTTTCACACAAATCCTAAAATACCCCCCTCCCCCCCTTTCCCCCAATACCGTTTGAAAATAGTAGGCATCAAACTGCGTCTTTAAAATTCAAGGACATAATATGTGAAACCCATGGCACATAATAATGGGATTAGAAAATTGCATTTTTTTTGCCCCATTGACTTGCATCGTTTTTTGCATTCTTCCAAAGACCCTTGGTCCAGAAGTAGATGGGTTTGACTTCCTATATTGAAAGCTCTTGTTCTAGTTGCTGTCTTTTGATTTAAAAAAAAGTTTCTTGAGTTCATCCTCTTCCTTGCCTCAATTACCTGAGGTAGTTGACTCAAACTTTGGTATTTTAAACATCTGCGTTCTGGGCTTTACAGGCAGGAAATCGGATCTTGAGCGACAACACTACCTTTTGGCAAAGTGAGCAGCCCGGACACACACACACGCACACACACACACACACACACACACACACACACACACACACACACACACACACACACACACACACACACACACAGCACCGCATCACTTGTGCAGCTTCCTGTTGCCAAGTGTTGACACAGGGTCTGTGTGGCACAGACCCACATAGGTGGGCTGTTGTTTAGCTGAATTTAGGCCATGCCATATTGGCTCTAGCGATAACGGAGAAGATTATTCTGTTTTACCGGAGAAACCTCTGTCTCCAAGCAACGGTCTGAACCGTGTGTATGTGTGTGACAGGAGCATGATAGTGTTAACACTTTTTATGAAATTTGGATAAGTGGAGGCTGAGATCGCCATTTGTAAACAGTTTTTGTTTAAATAGCTTTCTGCTTTTCTTTTTCAGCCATAATGTTTTAGGTACTCAAGCAATGTCTTTGTTTCCTGTCTGAAGTGCTATTTTATATAGTAAACTTAGGTTTTTACACTAAAAGTCTGGTATGGATAAATCCAAAACCCTTAAGCTATATTGTAGAAAAAAAGTAGATTTTACAATAAAACGCCGGCAGCTGGGATTGCTGGAATGGTACCATAAAGTAACAAGCAAAACGTTTTACTTTTTCCTTAAGAATTGATTTTTATTCTTTTAAAGTAAAAAATGGTACAGACGTCCAGTATTTTACTCGAGAAGAAAATGTTTTTACTTGGGGAAAGAAAAATATTGCTTTACCGGAACAATACGGTAAAAACATTTTTTCCTATTAAAACCAAAAATCATAGGGTTTTCCTCATTACATACAATCAATTCAGAATGAAATAACCAATTAATTGCCATTAAGGTCATACTGGTTATGAAAGCTGTTCCTGCTTAATTACTGTTCATGTCTTTCAATTTCACTTGTGCCAGGGTATCCGCGGGTCCATAAAAAGTCTTAAATTTGGCTCCCTTAAACCTGCAGATACCTTGTGCGTAGCAGTCAAAGCGTTGTCAGTAATGACATTAGTATTGAACAGTAGCACAGCCTTCACGTGCATTCACGAGTCAGGTCAAGAACAGACACTTCCCTCTGATTAGTGATTCAGCCAGATCTCCTAAATGCCGCCAAGCACAGTGGAAATCAGTAAGTAAACTCCTTACACCATTACCAGCTATAAAAAGCTGTATGTTTTTCAATAAATACATTTAAAAATCATAATGCTTTACCGTTATAAACTTTAAAGAAATTTTCTGTAAAAAAAAATGCAAGAGTGCCTTACAGTAGAATTATGTTTTTTTTTTCAAAGAAACAAATGTACAAATTATTGTTTCGACCAATTGATTTATATGCGGCACCTTCACATAAAATCAACAGTTTTAGATAGTTTTATAGTTGATGGGGTTTTCCTGTCATGGTTTTACAGTTTATCACTGCTAAATATACGGCAATTTTTTATAATGTACAAAAAAAGAAAAATGAAATTCTGCCTTTAAAGAGATCTGTCTCCTATTCCTACCACCTTATGTAGTCTTGTAGCGATATAGTTCAGCCTGTTTGTGGGTAATTTGAGCAATATGTAGTAAAGTGGGGTATTCTACTGCGCAACAGGTCAATTTCTATGATTACGGCTAACTTCCTTTTCA
Organism: Nothobranchius furzeri; assembly: GCF_043380555.1. Classification (NCBI taxonomy): domain Eukaryota; kingdom Metazoa; phylum Chordata; class Actinopteri; order Cyprinodontiformes; family Nothobranchiidae; genus Nothobranchius; species Nothobranchius furzeri. The sequence continues at coordinate 55,278,619 of NC_091748.1, read as the reverse complement.
AATCCACTACCACCTGACCCAGCTGCTGAAAAATAATGAGGTTTTGTCCTTATGTGGGTTTGACTCCTACTGTGCCCCATACACAACCAGCTGCCTGGTGATGGAAGTGTGAACAGATTTATTACAATAGGTAGTTATGTCTAGACCAGGGGTGAAATTACGCCACGTCTCACCTTTATGTTAATATTGTTTATTTGATGCACTCTACTTTGAACTGCACCAAAATAGCTATAGCTGTATAATCCTAAATGAAGTGTAAATTCTCTAGTGAGGAACATTACAATTGATTCGTTTATTTTTTTATTTTTTGTCCAGCTCTTATAATATTATTAAAACCATCATCACATTGGAACATTAACTCCAAAGGGTCAAGTTTATTCTGTGACTCGTTACAAAAAAATAAAGAGAGGTGGTGAAACGGCTCTTTCAGTTGTAAATGAAGCAGACCCCTGCTCTGTGTTTTCCCCACTGCTCCACACCTCCCAAGAGGCACGTGCTCATTACAAGCTCATGCCCGACACGCTCTGCTCGTAACAGAGCTTTTATTCGGACCGAGTCACTCGCATAACTCGTCATTGTCAGTTCTCTTCCGTTTCTCATTAAAACCACAGTTTAATGTTCGGTTCATCCTTTCTCTTCAGAATCGTTTTTTGTTTTCTGCCACCTTCTGAACAACAGAATTTGCTACATTGCTAATGTTGCTGTTCAGTTCTTCTTTTAATGAGAATGGCAGACTAACGGCAACACGGGCTCGTTGCTGCCTCCATCAGGTCAACTGTATAAATAACGCAGCTTTATCTTCATATTTGATACCCGCCACTGTGATGTGTGCCAATTAACCTGCCACTTCATGCATTTACCCGCATTTGGCCGGTGACGGGTGCTAATTGTCACACCCTGTCCTGTCTCCCCATTTGGTTCAGCCTGCGTCTCTATTAATTGCTCCCACCTGCCTCTCGTTTTCCAATCGCCCAAGCTCCCAGCCCTCTTGTATTTAAACCCCTTCAGTTCTGTGTCTCTTGGTGGATCATTGTTTCATTTTCCAGCGTGTGTTCATCATTAAAGGCTCTTACTCGTTCTGGTTTGTCTGCCTGCCTGCTTCCCTCACCCGCATGTGGATCCTTGCCACCGCTACACTCACCGGCACGCGCTGACACTAATTTCCACCCTTGGTTTATACCATCTTCCACCTTAAATGTTATTTTTGATTGTTAATAAATAAATATATCAGTTTTAAAACACAAGTTATTCTCCTTGTTTCTTTTATTGCCAGTGTATGTTTATGTAGTAGAGTCCACCTTAATATACTTTTATTTTGTAATAGGGATGTAAGAAAATATCGATATGGCAATATATTGTGATATTTTTTCCAGCGATATTTTATCGATATATAGTTAGTTGGCAGCAGTGTGCAATGACTTTTGTTTCCATCATTGAAATGTAAATCTCTCTATTATGGTACAGATAGCTCATATTAAACATGTTTAGTATCACTTTGGACTATTTATTACATTTTTCTATATTAAATTCAGTCTAAAAAAATCACTAATATCGTCTGGCTGAATGTATCGCAATATATCGTATTGTCTCCCCTTTATCGTGATACGTATCATATCGCCTTCATTTCACCAGTACACATCCATATTTTGTAATAAATCCCAAAGCCAGTTTTAAATCTGTCAGGTCCAGATGGGTTTCTTTGGTTTTGTGCATGCTCATCACAGAGATGAGCCCTTGACTTGAACTTGAGTTGCACCAATAAAAAAACTCCCAATATGACTTGAACCCACCATCTAGACTTGAGACTTGACTTGGATCATTGCTGCAGACCCCTGGTTTATAACTGGAGTGACTGGTGGACTAGATGGCAACAATCTGATAGAAGATTAATTTCAGTCATTAGTGATTTAAACCTTGACTTGGACAAGGAAAAATCGAGCTGTGGCCATTTCTGGTACATTTTTTTAATCTTGGTAGCTCTGGTTTTTGAGCTTTTGGCACGTTATAAGTTTAAACAACTCAGCAACAGCATTCTTAGAAGTCTTGCACTCTGGCGAATAAGAACAACTTGATTTTATGATAATCTTTATGTTAATCTCACCACACTCGCTCATTTTTCCGTTTGCTTCCTCCATTCAGTTTTCACAGTTTCTTCTCCTGTGTTTTTCCTTTTGGCAGGCCTCATCGCAGCAGCTGAAATTCACAACCTCTGACTCCTGTGACAGGATCAAGGATGAGTTCCAGTTTCTTCAAGCACAATACCACAGGTGCTCACTCACACACTCAGATCTGTATCGATACACACACGATCGAGCGTGCACACACACATCCCAACCCAAAAGCTGTAGCTGTACTATGTACACAGTAACTTAGACCACACGCTGCTTTGTGATCAAGGCAAATGCGCAGTAATGTCCATGTATTTGCTCTGTTACAAATGTTAATGTTTCATTTTACCTCACTCTGTTACATTGTTAAAAAAGGCACCCCTCCTCTTTAATGGACAAGTTTGTTACAAAGCCAAAAAGGACTACATTAGCTGGATACATTTGTGAGCACAAGTAATTTTTGTGTACAATTTATTATTGGTTCCGATTCCGATACCTGAATTTGGATTTCTACCGATACCGATATCATTTTGATACTAGAGGAATATTTGTTTTAATGCCATTATGATTATTGTTATGGTTGATTTTATAAGGCTATAATAAACTGTTTTCTACAAGAATAATATGTAATTGTGAGAAAGCCCTACAAGTAAGAGCCCAGCACCATGTCAGATGGAGTTCAGATGGTGCTCGCGCGGGTGCACACAGTGAGCTGCTCATCTTCTTCACGCAATGAAACCTTGCATTTTATTGGCTTTTATGTATTTTTGTTGTCTCTGATGCTTTTTTTGAATGGTATGGCTCCTCTGGTGACTTATCGAGCTGCGCTGCTTAGGCTTCGTCCTCCTGTTGATGTAGCGGCCGCTGCGCTGGGAACCTCACAGATGGCGTTGTTGTTTGGACTGCCCGTGTGCTTTCTCCCCCAAGCTGTGATGTGTCGGCCCTCTGTCCACCCCAGCTCAAGAAGGAAGCATCGTAGAAGACGGGGAAAGCAATGTAGTCGGCGCATGAGACGCCTGGACTTCCTAGATCCCTGAAGAAGCGGCTGGTCCGATTCGGCCCAGCTTGTGACCCGGTGGTTCTGAGATGTCTGATGGTTTACTCTGCACCCTGCCTGCTTTCTTCCAGGGTGGTGCTCCCCCCTATCTAGTCACACTCCTGAACAGACATTCACCATCACACGCTCTGCGCTCCTCTGACCAAGGCCTGCTCGCTGTCCCTCGTTCTAGGTGTCGTACTTGCGGGGACCGGGCTTTCTCAGTCCTAGCACTGTCACTCTGGAACCAGTTGCCACCCTCAGTTAGGCTGTCCCCATCTCTGCCAGTCTTTAAGAGTCACCTAAAAACCCACCTCCTCTGCTTGGCGTTCCCTGAACGTGTTTGAATTTGGCCCTTTTATATGTTGATTTTATTTCCCTGTTTTCATTGGTCTCTTTATCCCTTGTTTTACCCATTTGTCTTCTACTTCAATGTTTTACCTTTTTTGCACTATTTGAATTGCATCATGTTTCACATTTCTCATGTACCATGTTCAGCACTTTGGGCTTCCCGACAGGGAAGGCGCTTTATATATAAAGCTTTGATTGATTGAGTGATTGATTGATGTCCCAAAAGATTAGTTGAGATAATGAGGTCAGAAAACAACAAAATGTCTATCCTAAAAAAAAGCAACTGTAGTGTTTCTAATTGAAATTTATTCTATTTCAAGGCAGGGTTACTGGATACAAGTGCAATATGCACAATCAAAGAAACAAATCAAAGAACCAAACAGCCCAGGTCCAAATGATCACACTAGGCAGTAACACATTTTTTAAGTGTCAAACATGAAATGAAAAGGGTAAACTTCCATAAAGCTACTCCAAATAAAATGGAGGGCTGCTTCATCCAATCCCCAGAAATTAAGTTCACTGTCTTTTGTAGCATCAAAAAAGTAGTTTTCAAGTATAAAATCACACTATCAAAAAAATGTGCATCTGAAACAAATTCAGTAAGTCCTTGCTCATGTAGCAGTAAAAGAATAGTTTTCAAATGTTAAACTTTTTGAATTATAAAAGTGCAATAAGTGCACTGTAAACAAACAGCAACAATGTGCATCCGAAAAGTACAATTCAAGCATTGGAGATTTTGCATTGAAGGTGACCTGGATAAAGTTAACAGTCTGTCAGAGTCTGGAACTATTCTTGAAAACAAAATAAAAAGTTAATGCGTGAGGTACTTACATGTTGTTCATCTAATCTCACTTAAACAATGACAGGTTCTTTTTGAGGAATGTAAGCATTTCTGCTCTTTCTGCTGTCAGACGATTCTTTTTTCATCCACAAAATTGGATGCTGTACTAAACAGTCTTTCACTTTCAACACTCGTTGAAGGAGCACTCAGGAACTTTACTGCAACAGCAGCAAGGAGAGGAAAGCGGGCATGGTTGTCTGCCCAGTACTGGAAAGGGCTGTCTAGCTCACCTTTGATGCATCTTTTCCAACTAAGACCTGTCTGAGTGAAGTGATGGTTTGGATAAACTTAGGTCTTATCAGAGAACTGCATCAAACGCTAAAACCGTGCTCTGTCTCACCGAACTCTTGTGGACCCTCTTTCGGATCCGGGCCGTGGAGGATGTTGTGGTTCATCCAGATGACACCGGCGGCTGACAGGAGACATAGGTGTCGAACGGAACCGGTCCAGAGTTGCCCTCGGTACACGTGGATGGTAGAGCGTTTTATCGATGCGCTTTCTTAAGTTAATTCACTCAGAAATCAAAAGACTCGGTAATGAGTCTTCGTTAGAAGTCGCGATTCAGCTATTCTGCCTGGCTTGGCAGAAACAGCGTGAAAGGGGGGAAGAACGAGCCAACAGGCTCTGCCCCCCCTTTGGTTTTCAGGTCTGTTCTCTCTCGTTGTCCAACACGAACTGACTACAAAAGACTGAAACTTACCAAAAACCTTTCTCTTCTCAAAGCAAAACATGTGCGTCATCAAATGTGTCTGGAGTTTACTGTGGGCAAGATGTGTGTGGGTGTGTGTGAATGTTTGTGTGCTTGAGTGTGAAGGTCAGTACCACACATTCAACATTATCTACTTAAGTGTGGATTCATTAATCCATTATAATTACCCCAAAGCATAAGAACCATTCATTTGATTAAACACATTTATAATGAGCAAAATGATAATGGTTATTTTAACATTAAAATCAAGAAAAAGAAGTTTAAACTTTATGTTTTGACTTGGTCTGGGTACAACTCATGTAAACACATCTTCTGGTAGACTGCAGGTGGTTGATGTTATGGTTTCCTCCCAGACTCGCTGGCGTTCAGGTCTTAATCTGTGGGTGAAAGTTCTCAGCGACCCAGCTTTGACACAGCTGAGTCCAACACCACCTTTGTGATAGAAAACCCATATTTCCTCACGTTACATACCCCCCCTTTTTGTGACGACATGGTGGTCAAGCACAGGCCACCTGCCGTTACAAACACAATAACGTGATGTACTCGTGAAGGTAGACATCCCAGATGAAGGCAGGAACGATGAAGCGTCACCACAGGTCTCGTGTAGAAGAGAGTCTATCCTGATCAGATGATTAAGGCCAAAACTGTTGCAATCATTGTAAAGTAATCCACTTAGGAATCTTGAAAGCAGAGCTATTTCAATAGCAGTTAATTTTCATCAGCAATAATGCAAAGGTATGCAAAGGATAAGCAGCTCGTGTGCCACACGGAGCTGGGCAGGTGATGTATTCCCCAGGCGTAGTCCAGGCGAAGTCCAGCGCAGACCTCGACCCATCTCGAACCACGACCGAAGCCCCATGCGACAGGAAACCAGTTGAAGGATGGTGAAGACGACCCCTCTGATGGGATGTAGTCCATACGAGCTCGGAGAAGGAGACAAAGTGAGACAGCCCACACGATATATAGCATTTGATGCAAAACAAAGAAATCAATCAAAACCTATCTATGGGTGCCTCTGGGAAAATGTGGGTGCCTTTTGTGAATTATCTAAAGAAGAAATGTTCTGCACCCTGTTCTACGTGTCATGTAAAAACGTGATGCAGGGAAAACACAAATAAAAGAAAGTAAATCCTAACTGATATGTGAAACTCAGCAGGCTGCATTAATTAAAGGCATATATATAAAGGAAATAATCATGAAAATGAAGGGCAAATTGGCTTGTGGCCCTTTAAGGGAAATAGCAACAAAATAAAATTAAATTTGTAATCAAACATAATCATGCTACACAAAGCACTAATAAAAAGATAGAGATGTAAATCAGTTCTAAAAATGTAAATCAGTAGGTTAGTAATCCCTAAAGGTGTGAGTTAGTAACAGGACCCTGGCTGGAGGCAGGTAACCTGGAAAAAAAAAAACTCAAAGGATATCACATTTGTTAAAAATTCATCCCACAACGAGAGAATTTGTAACGGTCCACCAGTCAGTGGAAAAGAATCCGGTCAGAATAGAGTCGGTCAGAATAGAGTTTTGAATCTGGTATTGCGGACCCACAGAGAAACTTGTTTGAATTTACCTGAGGGTCCCGTTTGGAACTGGAGCGAAGCTGATGGTTTAGCTGTTAGATCAGAACCTGATTTTACCTGCTCAAAGTTGGGTTGCAGCTTTACGGAGGCGACTTTGTTGTGATCAGAAATAGTAGTGAACTGGAAATGCGAAAATGATGCTCGCAAAGCAGGAGGAGGCTCCCCACCCCCCTTTTGTTTCTCAAACTTATGCCGTGTCTGTGAGACAGGAGAAGCATAACAAAGAACAGTTCTTAAGCTCTTAAAAGCCCTAATACCAAGAAGATGCACAGTGTCACCTGAATCGTGCTGAAAGAGTAGGTGTTCAGATGTCCAAAGACCCGGAGGTGTTGGACTTGGAGGTTCTGAAAAGGAGTGATCCAAGGATGATTGTGTCACGGGTGTCAAAGCAAACCTAGCCATGTTTAGAATCAGATACAGACATGATGCTAGCTTTAGGAACATGGTCTGTCCTGAAAACTGAAGCCAAGAATACTTTATTCCCAAGAATGATGGAGGTTCCCACACAGAATCAGAAAAACCCGGTTTAACCAGAGTATTTACAGACTGACTAGAACTCCGCCCCGTAGAAGGTGCAGCACCTAACTCCGGGTCGGAGGTCAATGTTGTCAGCTGAATTGGAGGAAGGTCAGTGTCGAGTTCTGCAATGACCCGCCCGCTCGGAGGAGGCGTTCCCCCGAACCGGTTGAAGTCCGCAACGGAAAACTCAGAGCCACTCAGCACCCCCCCTTTGTCAGGAGGGGCCCCGAGCAGAGCATCACTGCACGCACCTACACCTCCCGGGCCGGGTGGCACCCCCGGGCCCGTGAGAGAGATGATCGCAGCAACCACCGAGCCACCTTTAATATCGCCACTGACCACAGGACTGCTGGAAACCGCAGGTTTTTCTGTGTCGTCGTGGTCACCTGTAAGAGAAATCACAGGAAAGAGAGCACAGAGGCCCGAGACTAAGTCACACCCCTGTGAAAGGAGAAAAGAATTGGCCACCGTATTAGCAGAGGTCACAAACTGAAAAGTGACAAGGTCATTCACATAAAGGTCAAGATGTCCGGGCACAAACCCCTTAAATGGCATGGTAGCTCCGTCCGGAGACCACAAGTGTTTCACGGCGGCTGACGTTTCCATCACGCCCCGATAAAGAAGCTGGTTTGTGCATGAAGCGGACTGGCGAGTAAAACAGACCTCTGCCTGAAGCGGTGGGTCACAGCCTGAAGATTTCACACCCATGCTGGAGAGATGTTCAGCCTTTAACATGGATGACAGAGGAGAAGCATTAGGAACCAAAGGATTAAGCACAACCTGTTTGTCAGAGAGGTTAACCATAGGTTCAAGAGATTTATTCAGCTTAAAAGCAGCAGAGAAAGTGTTGTTTATTTCAAACCTTGATGTTGATGGTGGGTTTTTTACCCCCTGGAAGAAATAAAAGTAAAGAAAAAGCGTTATGACTGTAAACAGCATGTTGCTTGAATTCACGACATGAATTGCAGACCAGAACCACCTCCGACCCAGTGCAGCTGGCACCGAACCGCAGCCACTGGTCCCCACTGTTCCCGACCGGCGGCACCCGCCTAAAACGGGCCCGTTCGGGCGGGCGGAGGGACCAGCGATGCTCGGCCGGTGAATTTCCTGCGTCTTGGCATGTTCTGGAAGCAGAACGTCAGAGAACCTTACATCAGGTGTAACAGTGCAAGAAAGATTTTGTCGTGTCTCGTCCATCTCCCATTAAGTTCAGAGCAACTCGCGTTTTTACCTTCTGAGCCGACGTAAAACTCCGGGCAGATTCCTTAATATGTCTCACACAAACAAGGACTGTCCGTAGCTTACTTAACTTTATGACACAGGGTAAAACAAGGAATTGTTGATAGAGAAATGAATACACACAACTTCACAAGATGGAAGAAAAAGGCATGGAACCGAGCAACGGAGGCTGTGAAAGCCGACCCGTCCACCGGTCCAAAATAAAAATAAAAAATAATAAACCCTACGCTGCCGTGTTGGTATCAGACGGACAAACGTAGCAAACTGTAGATTCTACACACCGTAGCGATTTACAAGAATCACCGCCAATGCGGGTTTTGTGAGGACACAGACTGACTGTGTCAGAAATGATGACAATTTAACGGGACGCGTGCCCTATTTGTCTAACTGTGGCGCTAGCTTAGCTCTCCGGCTAGTTCTAGCGTTCTTTGTCTGTAGCGACCAGACTTAAATTTTCCCGATTAACAAGTAGGCATCTCGCTCCACTTTTAATACGGACTTTAAAAAAAAACGTACGCAATCTGAATGCAGTAACGCGTAACGGCTGTGCCTCGCTTTACGACGTTTACCGAGCAGTCAAGCTCCGGCAGGTGTCACCGAGCATTCCGTTTAAAAAGCGCACGCAATCTGAATGCAGTAGAAACTCCTTTCACAATAGCTCGCCCACAGTGTCAACACACTGAGACGAAAGGTGTCCGAGAATTCAGTCTCGGTTCTGAGGTTCGGAGAATATAGTGATAATTTTAGGAACTGAGGATAAGCTGCACGGTAGCTCACCCAGCGATGATCAGAGCGGAAACGGAGCGTTCCGACCTGAGGTTAGATTGGAGACGCGGCGGCGCGTCAAAATGGACAGAATTTAGTCAAAAGCACAACTCACACGTTCGCTCCGAAGGCGAAGATGGGATAAATCAAAGTTAGGTCTGTAATTTGCGGTCAATTTGAGATCGGAGATCTTCCCGGCCAAGTTTCCACCAGGACGACGCCTCGCGGAAGAGTGACTTCAACGGAACAATTTCCGGTTAATTTCAAAATAAGACATCAAAGTGAAACACAGAGAAAAGCGTTGTTTGTAGCTTTTAGATGTAAGAAATCAGACATATCGCAGATATAGAAGACTGGATACGCTCGCCATTAAATGTAGCGTTATGGATTTATGCTCTTTTATGAAAGAGGAACCATGCTACGTATTAATTCGGAATATTAATTTTAATAAATCAATAACCAAATTTTATATTGTTCAGAAGACTCAAAGGTTGTTTTCATCCATAAACTGCCGATAATATCTGAGTGTCTGTGTTTCAGTTCAATGAGGAAACAAGTTTGAAGGATTAAAAGTTTTAATTCTTCAAATTAAACTAATGATTTTGAAAATTGACAAACAGGAAATAACAATCACATTGGCAACTTTGTGGGACAATCTTTTAACAGTTTATATGCTGTTCTTGCTCAAATAGACCTTCTGGTGAATTTATGAAGATTGAGAATGTTGTGACATGAATGCGTGTGTGAGTCTGATTTTGCTTCAAGAAGAAACAGGTGTCTGAGTGAAGTGATGGTTTGGATAAACTTAGGTCTTATCAGAGAACTGCATCAAACGCTAAAACCGTGCTCTGTCTCACCGAACTCTTGTGGACCCTCTTTCGGATCCGGGCCGTGGAGGATGTTGTGGTTCATCCAGATGACACCGGCGGCTGACAGGAGACATAGGTGTCGAACGGAACCGGTCCAGAGTTGCCCTCGGTACACGTGGATGGTAGAGCGTTTTATCGATGCGCTTTCTTAAGTTAATTCACTCAGAAATCAAAAGACTCGGTAATGAGTCTTCGTTAGAAGTCGCGATTCAGCTATTCTGCCTGGCTTGGCAGAAACAGCGTGAAAGGGGGGAAGAACGAGCCAACAGGCTCTGCCCCCCCTTTGGTTTTCAGGTCTGTTCTCTCCCGTTGTCCAACACGAACTGACTACAAAAGACTGAAACTTACCAAAAACCTTTCTCTTCTCAAAGCAAAACATGTGCGTCATCAAATGTGTCTGGAGTTTACTGTGGGCAAGATGTGTGTGGGTGTGTGTGAATGTTTGTGTGCTTGAGTGTGAAGGTCAGTACCACACATTCAACATTATCTACTTAAGTGTGGATTCATTAATCCATTATAATTACCCCAAAGCATAAGAACCATTCATTTGATTAAACACATTTATAATGAGCAAAATGATAATGGTTATTTTAACATTAAAATCAAGAAAAAGAAGTTTAAACTTTATGTTTTGACTTGGTCTGGGTACAACTCATGTAAACACATCTTCTGGTAGACTGCAGGTGGTTGATGTTATGGTTTCCTCCCAGACTCGCTGGCGTTCAGGTCTTAATCTGTGGGTGAAAGTTCTCAGCGACCCAGCTTTGACACAGCTGAGTCCAACACCACCTTTGTGATAGAAAACCCATATTTCCTCACGTTACATATGTCTACATAGCATAGTTTTTTTTTCATTACTCCAGTCAATTTTAACTCGTGGTCTTAGTTGCTGTGTGTATAAAATGAATAATCAGCCGAATATGTTTCTTAACAAGACAAGAAATCAAGAAGAAGCAGTAGCTATCACCTATCACCAAAAGCACTGATAAACTAAAGCCCAAAGGATCATGCCAGGCCTCTTACTTGTACATGGGCTTTAACAGATCGTTTGTCTCTGAATAGGATAAACCGAGCAGCTAAAAGTAGTTCAGGTAGAGTTTTAGATGTTAACATTACAAGTACATCAAGTTACCTATTATGTCCTTTTAAAGTCAACAACAATAACAAACAACCAAGAACACAAGATTCTCAAAAAAAATCAAACTAAAGATGTGCTGCCATTTTGAAACTAAGTAAAGAACAAAATATTGAAAGGGTCTCAGATGTTGACCTTATTAAAAGAAAGTTGTACAGCTTCCTAACATTTGAGTCAAATGTTCTCTATTCTGCATAAAATAAAACAAAATCATATGCCTTATAAAGGAAAAAAGTTTAGCATCTACCATTTTCTATTCATAACGTTTTAAGCATAACAAGTTTCTATCTACTTCAGCTGGATTTGCTGTAGGGCCAAAACTGTAGAATTTTTGAACACACAAATTTTTTAAAGACACCTTGTGTATTTGTTAAGCCATAAGCTATCATCTTGTTTTTAGTTTTAGATGGCACATAACAGATCACACTTCAAACTAGAAGCTTATTATGGGTATATTAGAGCAGCAGCCCTAGTTGTATTTTTCATAATAAATCTTGACAGAAGAACGAAATTAAAGGTTTGGTCTATTTTAGTCCTCATTAATACAATTCGTCTGATTGTGACAGATAAAACAAAACGTTGTTGGAGTCATCATTGGCAAAGCTCACTAGCAAAAACAATGGCCTGTGGCCTATATTTGATAATTCACCTTCTCTAGTTCTAGAATCCCCCAAGTTGCTTTACAACACAATCACCCGTTCACACACTCATTCACACAATGGTGGTGTTGAGCTGGGGTGCACTGACAGAGGTGAGGCTGCCAAGCACAGGCATCACTAGTTCCTCTGACCACCACCAGTAGGCAATGTTGGTTAAGTGTCTTGCCCAAGGACACGACAGTGACAGACTGAGTGGGGCTCGAACCTGCAACCTTAACTGCTCTGCCACAGTTGCCCCAAAAGAACTTAAGGACAGACTGTGCTTGTGCCGTTTAAAGCCGGGCGAACACTGTGCAACTTTTTTAAATTTTTTGAGCGAATTTTCCCCTCGTGCAAGAATCTACAATATCGGTGCGAATTGTGCGCTGAGCTTTGTGTAGTATAAAGGGGTAACAAGAAGCGATTAACGCCACGTAACCAGCTACCTATCAGCAACCGTGACGTCACACAGATTTCTGGCGTGTTTTATATTTTGCTCGTCCCTTGTGTTGTATCACACTGTTGAAGTGGTGCTGTGAGTGGCTGCGACCCAAAAAGTACCAGAATTGCTCACGGCACATGCACAAACATGCGTCAACACGGCTCGCCAGCTATTTCCCTATTAACACACGTTGTCGTTTTTATTTATACACTTTTGTTATGCACGCAATGACAAGGATTGTCAAGAAACCGTGTTTTGCCATTCTTATGTCAAATTAAACTCATCACAAAACATTGATTTACCCCCATAAATCCCTGTATCCTCCTACAGCACTCCCGAAGGACAACAGGCATCAGTAACAACACAAAAAAAGTCAGACGTGTTGTGTAAAAACTGCATTTTGTGGGTCCGACATGTTGCTACCAGACGTACAGTGTGAGCACGACTCGTGCGATTTTTCTCTGCGAGGAAGTCATACAGTTTGAGCTGAAACCGAATCCTGCAAGTGAAAAAGTTGACAATATCCACCCAGCTTAATGTAAGCGAGATCCAGAGCTCCATCTACTGCAGGTTTTATGACAGAATCCAGGCAAAAGAATCTCTTTACTAAAGGCTGTTTGATTGCCATTTTGCATCTGGGACACTTTCCTTGTAGTTAAAGTTAAAGTCCCATAGTCATCATCACCCACTGTTGAAATTCGACTTCGCATTTGACCCATCCCCATGGAGGGGAGCAGTGAGCTGCAGCTGTGGCCGCACTCGGGCAGTATTTGGTGGTTTAACCCCCTAATATAACCCCTTAAAACTGAGTGTCAAGCAGGGGGGGGGCATTGGGTCCCATTTTTAACATCTTTGGTATGAACAGACCAGTAATCGAACCCCAATCTCCCAGTCCCAGGGCAGACTTTCTACCACTAGGCCACTGAGCTGGGTTATGATAATATAAGATTAGTATCCCATATGGGGGGGGGGGAAACAATACATACAACATAGACCTTTAGAAAACAGACAACTCAAAGGCCTAAGGTATTTTTTCTTGCTCTTTATATTCAGGCAAAATTAAATATTCTAGTGTTGGCAATTCCTCTTAATTCATTTCAAAAACAGTCTGTACCAACAACCTAAATTTGAGTGTTTTTTTCTACTGCTAGTTCCACATTACATGATCCATCATAAGGAACAGAAAAAATATTCAGATGTTTTTAGGAAATAATAAAGTTGCCTGCTGTAAAATGTACTATTAACTCAAGGGAGCCCACGGTGGTGTGATAAATTTAGATGTGCACCTTTGTTCTACTTCCTCCTCGACTTCATCACTTCACTGTACACTCGGCTGTTCATTGTTTAATTTCTAAATCACTTGGATATTGATCTTCCTGTACTGCCTAAATGCTGCTCCAGCTCCAGAGGTCTGCAGTATCTCCAACGTCTGAACTTCACTGATCTGTTTGATAGCGGTTCTAAAGAAGGGAATGCCACAGGGTTCGCATCTCACTTAGAAATCATCTCTTTGTAGGAAAGGAGCCTTTGAAGCTTGCCTACCTTCCTTCCGGAGGAACTTGGTTTGTTCCTCTGTACATGTGCTCCCAGAACCTTACAGAGATTTGCCTTTGCTAGTTGCAGAGACAGTGAAAGACACATGAAAGCTGAACATACTGTGTGTAAAATCCCTGCTGTGGTCTGATCACTCTTGTATGGAGGATTCTGATGCTGCAATAATGCCCTTCAATCTTTTTTCTTCCCCCTCGCCTTTGGTTTTGTTATTCCCACAACAGTGAGCAGTGCCGTTTAACCCTCTTCAGAGACTGAGGTCGCAGTTAAAAGAAAACCTCTTTTGTCTGAGCATACAGAACATGCACACAGTGCCTATTGACTCAGGAGGAGGGATGGGGCGCGGGTCTAGGGTGCCACAAACGAGGCTTTGTAGCGCTCTGCTGCTACGCTTAGCTTGTCTGTTGCTGAAGACTTTAAAAGGCAAATGTTCTGCAGGCGTTCCCCTGGGTGTAGCGTTGTAGCTGTCGTTGTCTTCCTCTTCACGCCCCCTCCCCTCCCAACTCACTCTCCATTTCTACCACCTCTTCTCCCCTCCCCTATTTCACGTGCATAAATAGATCAGGGAATACATAAATCAAAATAAAGATGACAGCAGGAGCGATTTAGAGACGGAAGGAACAGCAATAAAACTCCATCAAAGTGTCGTTTGAGAACAGCGGTGCAGACCCCGGAGCTGCTGAGCAGCAATCAGCGGAGGCATGGAGCCAATCCACGTTAGGCTGCCAGTGAGGACACCTGTCGTCATGACAACTTGTTATATAGTCTACTCGTATACACAGGGATAGTAGAGGTTTTTAAGTAGGAGTCAAAGGACGGGTTTTAGGTAAGTGGACACTGCTCATTCGCATACTGGATTAGGCAGTACAGTAGAATAGGACCTCCCATTGCAGTAAAAAGTAAATTTCATCCCCTGTAAGTGTTAGGTAGGACTACATTTTTTATAGAATTGATCGGTTTTAGCTTTTACATTCTCCTTAAGAGATGGTTCATTAAATGTGTTGTGATTGAAAGTCTTAATAAAATTTGAGGTATTTGTTTTCAGCAGTTTTGATGGCATGACAAATAAGGTTGTGCTGTCTCATCAGCTCATCCATTCTTAAAAGCTCATTCTTTTTTCCTGATATCCTTTATTTTATGTTCACTAAATACTTAGTGAAATCTCCCCTTGAACTTTACTTTTTGAGAGGGTTTTTGTATTTTTCCCTCAGTTTGGTAGTCAAGAAATATAGACAGTAGAAGAAGCAAAATACTTTTGCTCTGCACATCTAGCCATGCTCTTTTGAAACCTCCACATTCCTGACCTGTCTGGTGGTGGGCCAATCAAAGCGCTCAATTGATTTGGTGGGCCAATCACAGCGATGTACCATTTTGGTGAGCCAATCGCAGTGCTTTACCATTTTTTGTGAGCCAATCACAACGACCTACCGTTTTGGTGGGCCAATCACAGCGATCTACTGATTTGATGAGCTAATCACAGCTATATCGGTCTTGAGGGCCAATGAGAGCACTCTATCGATTTGGTGATCGGGATGATGCAACGGAGTGGAACATCTGAGACACATGGCTCGTTTGAATCGGCTTTGGCATCAACTTTGGACTATTTTAGACTTGGGCTTTTATTGAATCAAAAGCAGATAGAGGTACTTATAAGTCCTTTATTTAGAAAAAGGATATATTGACGTCTTTTTAGACGGTGTATGGCGGACTGCCCTGTTGACTGACATCCGTAGCAGTGAGTACATCACATTGTTCCTTGTCCAATAGCATGCAGAGGCAGTTTGAAAGGCAACTCTCTCAACTGAACTTACCCTCTGGGTCGTGGCCAGACCATACATTTACAAATATAGGATTGCTTGCCAGGCTACTAGTAAGGATGAGCACTCAGTTGCGTTGACATTGCCGATGTATTTTTTTGTTGTTCCAAATGTGATCACTATAATCTTTCACATCATCAAGCCAAAAGCACAGTGATTCTACAAAATACAGTTGTGGAAGGGGATATAGCTGAAAATCCTATTTTCCACGTAGTAATCAGTCTCTCTTCTGCTACCCTATTACTTAGGATTTGACTTTGCTTCGATAACTCCACAGTCAACAAAAGAAAATGCAAAACTGAGAAAGCTGACAACGTTTTTTGTTTATTTTTTTGGGTCAATTGAGCTCAGACACTGGAGAAAAGCACTTCAGCTAACTATCATAGGTAAACATGTAAAATGGTAAATGGCCTGTATTTATAAAGCACCTTCTTGGGTTCCAAGGAACTTCACAACAAAACCAGTCATTCACCCATTCATGCACTGGTAGTATTGAGCTACAATGTAGCCACAGCAGTCCTGGGGCACCCTGACAGAAGCAAGGCAGCCGTACACTGGTGGCACTGATCCCACCCACCACCACCAGCAGGCATGACTGTGGCAGACTGAGTGGGGCTCACACCCGCAACCCTCCATTCATGGGGCGGGCACTTAACGCCTCTGCCACCGTCACACCAGGAGAAAAATGCAACTAAAACACATAGCAAGTTATATAAACCTAGCCAATTGCATATTTATTTGCACTTGGTCAAATTTCAAGCACATTAGCTCTTCCTCGGGGCTTATGACAATCTAAGCCTCACTTTTGTGAGGTTTTTCCTTATTGAGCATAGCTAGGTTTAACCTTGACATGGCTCGTGTGCCATAGGTCTCATAGGTCTGACTGGCCTAAACATAACTGCACAGCACTGCCAGAAAGGACACAGTGGACTGCTTTTCTTGAGGACGCTTAGGTCCTTCAGTGTCTGTAGCAAGATGCAGCAGATCTTCTACAAGTCTGTTGTTGAGTGTAATCTCTTCAGCCATCGTCTGTTGGGGTAGTAGCATCAGAAGCAGGGACCTGAAAAGGCTCAGCAGCCTAATATAAAAGGCTGGTTCTGTTCTGGGGACGACTGTGGAACCACTGGAGGAGATAATGCAAAGAAGGATTCTCCAGAGAATCAAGAAAATTATGGACAACCCTGAGCATTCTCCTCACTAGACTGTCCGACAACGGAAGAGTGTCTTCAGTCAGAGGCTTCTTCAGTTTCGCTGCAACACTGACTGCTACTGGAGATCCTTCCTGCCAACAGCCATTGTAATATACAATAACTCTTTGATGACTTGATTATTATTATTCTGAGCTACTACAGCAATCAATTTCCCTCTGGGATTAATAAAGTATTTTTGAATTGAATTCCTTCAGAACTGTTAGTAATACACCAAATCTTAGAAATACACCTGTGATGTAGTGCTGATTTAGAAAAGTAGGCTCAGTATGTAGGTTGTCTCAGTTTATGGAGTGGAGGACAGGAGATAAGTACTTTCCAGTCCTGCACAGAGATGCATGGTTACCTCAGTATTATAATTGACAGCAGAACGTTATTGATGTGCAGCAGTCTCTTCTTTGTGATATTTTAGTGAAGTGATATTATCTTACATCCTTACTACATATATTTCAGGTTTACGGTCCCATCTGTAAAAATCCAGCGTTTTTTGCATACATTTCAAACTTGCCCGCTTGTGCCCCAGAAAGAACAACACCAGAGCTATTTTTACAGACTTTTTCTACGTGTGTGTCATTTGATCTAGAACGGTTATCAGTTGTCTTTGATCATGCTCTTGTAAAGGCTTATGAAGGAGGAAAACATTGTATTTAAATATATATATATATATATATATATATATAATTTTGATTTGAGATAAACAATATTGTCTCTGTATTTTGATGTAGTGTTAAAGAGGTGAACATTTTCTTCATCTTTTGTATTTTAAAAGGGAGCTTGTTTATTTTTTATACATTCTAAAAACATCATTTTAAATAAAAATGAGGAGTATCGTAAAAGAAGTATTATTGATATTTTATGTATTTACCAAATTTTACAACAAACCACTCGTAACCTGGTGAATTGTCCTGTAAAACCTGTGGTATAAATGAAAAAAGTGTTTGTTTTTTAAATAGATAAAATGTCAGTTAAGGTACATTTCCATTTGATTTTAACTAAGACGATTCCATTTCAGTGAAATCTTTTCTCTCATAGTAAAAAGCTTCAACTCACAACAATGAACACTCAGCCAAGTCTAAAATGACAGCATCTGGTGTGATAATTGTTTTTTAAGAATCCCTACCAACAGTGTGTGTACGGATGTTCACACACCAATGAATGTGTGTGTTTTCTGACTGCCAGTTAAGACTAACCATGATGAAGACTCTGCCAGCAGTCGCTATAATCGAGCTGTCATTCCTGCAGACAGCTGAGGAGAATATCCCAGCGTAAATATACACACCATCAAACAGGCAACAGACTTATCTGGAATCTAAACCTTTCCGCCATATGTCTGAGTATATTTTATTAAACCACACCGAGTTCTCAGAATAAATTATGCTTTCTGAATCAGGTACTAACCGGGTTTTTAAGTCAAACTTGCAGACAGGCTGATTTTGTCATTTTATTTGACACGTAGGCAGACTTGTTGACGTGTTCTCCTTTGACATGTCGCCTTGCGTGACATCAGCTCTGACATGATTACGGTTAATGGCTGTCGTAAGGTTTCGGGGAATGCTGTAGCAGTGCATTGAGACTTTTCTGCTTTGCTGCAGCTTCTCTGAACAAGAAAACAGATTTTATAGATTCTGGAGTTCAGAGCAAGTTCATCTAATCTAAACCAGAACCAGTTCAAAACTCTCCTGTCAATCAGCAGCTGTCAAATGCCGTCACCACCTTCTAAAGGTGAAGATATGGGTGGTGGTGATAATAGAGGTGACAACGATGATATAGATTGTAGCGGTGATGGAGATGATGATGGGCTGGTAATGATGAAGATGGATGAGGAGGTTTTAGAGATGATGGAGTTAATGACTGTGCGCTGGTGAAAGTTGAGGTAATGATGATAAAGGGGGTTAAAAAAAGTTATTTCGTGTCAGCACTTTAGAAGAGTGTCTGCGTGAAAAAGAGTTTCTGACTTTGTTCGTCTTCTGTTTCTCTCCTCAGTTTGAAGCTTGAATGTGACAAGCTAGCAAGTGAGAAGTCAGAGATGCAGCGTCATTATATCATGGTGAGTTGTTCTGTGTTTTGTTTTGTTTCGGTGTGCAGGGTTTCCCCCAGCACTTTATAAGCCTGGCGGCCCGCCAGGCTACGCATCATGCCCCACCATCCTCCCCGACCCTACCGTGTCTACACGAACGGCGCAACAAAACTAGAGCCCTCCATTAGCTGATACTGGTGAGAAACAGCAGCGGAACGTGTGCAACCCCCGCACTCACAGAGGAGAGCTGCGGGACGGAGCGCGCTAGCCTCCACCCCCACCCCACCCCCACACACCTCCACGTTCACACTCTTTCCTTTTCATGGGTTCAGTTTTTCTGATGTTTAAGGATTTGTCTTTTCTAGGTACTTAATACTGGTTATCCATTTTCTGAAAACATTAATTAAAGTTTTGCACCATAAAAATGTGTTTAGGATATTTTCTGTGCTTAGAATTTATACAAAATTGACATTTGAGCATCAAAACAAGATCATAGTTGGTAAGGCTGGGCGATATATCGATATTTTTAAAATATCTATAATTTTTAAACAAGATACAAGGTGACTTTATATCCAGACATGAAAATCCCTCACCTTTCGGCGAAATTTGCCGTTTTGAATCCAAAATAGGTCACCTGCTTGATTCATGTAGATCTGATGAGAAAATATTTGGGGGGGCGTCAAGGGGCAGAGGGCTCTGTTTAACTAATCTGTGAAATATTGCAGTGGACTTTTAATCCTCCTGACAGGTACCATTCCTGAGACCCTACACTAGAAACTGTAATGAATAATAAAAATAATCCGCTGGAACCAGTGACGCGTGACCGGAAGTTTACCTGATTTCAAAATAATAGAACAAGCCGGTTAGCTTACAACGAGCATTGTAAACGTAGCATATCTGCTATACATGATTTTCGGAATACTGCTACCTGATTGGTTTGTGCTGATCAGAGCGTGAGTGAGCTGACCCAAGGACAGTTACAACAGAATATATCTTTTGCTCGGCGATTTGATTTGGGCTTGGTCGGATGGATGCTGAGAAGTTCGAGTCTTGGCTAAAGGTAAGGTTGATTAACACTGACTTTTCGTTACACTATGTTGGTTTTCTTTCTGTGATTTGGTCCGCGGCTGGCGGTAGCTCGGTTGGAACCGGTGTTCTGACTATCTGTGCTTCCTCGTCGACATCCTACCGCAGCGTGTTACGACAGTTTTGCTCTTGTTTATAGTCGAGTAACACTCTTTTAAAGCACGGTTTATTTTAAATAGGTGATATTTCTCAATAAATACAGAACTGTAGTATAAATGTACAGTGTTTATCGTGATTTATTTATGAAAGACCATTTGTCATAATTCCATGAATGACTGTAAACAATGGGAGAAATTTCTTGTTTACAGTATAATAACGATATTCTACAAGCCATTTACAAGCTAACTGTCATGTAAACATAAAACAAGTTGTAATATAACAACTTTCAGGTGAACAGCCTGTGACGTAGTAATCAGTCTGCACATGCGCATTTCCCCAAGGATTTCCCCAATTTGCACAAACTGATGAAGGCTGAGGAGCTAATTCCCTGTACAATTTGTCACTGGCTATGGTGCTGGCCGGTCACTTACTGTGTCAGCAAAGAACCAACACCCTGACAGCTGGAAAATGTTTTCGGTTGTTGCAGCTACCACCTTTAATCACTAGATGTCACCAGAGTGTGTTCCACATTTGACTTTTAAAGGTACTATATGTTCACACTGTGTAATTAAAGGTATACTAAATTGAGATTGTTACTTTAACAGACATGGGTGCCATATGGTAGGGAAAAGTTATGTCAAATCTAAGGGCCCAAACCAATTCCCCCCCCCCCCCCCCCAACCCACACTCACACTTTTACTCAAGGTATTACGCTCACCTTTTTCCCCCCTGACCTGTTTTCATGCCTATATATCTTTATATCAACATAACTGGTCAAACTACTATGCTAGCGACTAGCCGCTATGCTAACAATTAGCCTCTATGCTAGTGACATGTTGCTCCGTCTCTAAGTGGTTATTACGTTTATTCTCACAAGTTTGCTCAATCTGAGAGCCTCTGGGTAAATGTGCTGCTCTAAACTTTGCATTTGTCATCCTGGTTTTTAATTATTTGGGGACGTTTAATGCCAACTTAAGTTCTGTTTTTCCATCCTGCTCATGCAGAGACGAGCCAAACCCCTCCCTCCCCTGTGTAATCGGGAAACATCTATGGATAGCCGGAGTGACCTCAAACGTATTGTAAGGGTTTGAATAGTAAACTCTAGGGTTAACGTTTTATTTTGAAGGCGAGCTCAACGGGTGAGAGATGTTGTTCTGTTTTTTTGCGCTCTGGTTAGCTATGCTAGTAAATACTCCGTTACGAGTGATTCTGTTGAAAAAGTTAAGTTTGTGAGGCTTGGGTTTCGGCAACAGTAGCCCGAAAATAATCCTCATAAGAGAGCAACCAGAGACTCTACAGTATACTTGCTTATATGAGTCAATACTGTTATATTCTAGCAACGTTTGCCCTAATAACTAATAACTCCATGGTGCATGACCCATGTGATCTTCAGTAGATGCAATTACATCATCATAAATTTAGCTTAACATGATAGATGCAATATACGAAATGGGCCACCTCTAGATGAAATTTAAATAATTTTACATTAATTATAAAATATAATTAAAAAGTGCCTGTGGGACATTTGATAAACCTCTAGCTCTCAAGTGTGTGTGTATGTGTGTGTGTGTGTGTGTGTGTGTGTGTGTTAGCAGACAGCTGTACCAGTATTTCTAAAGCTCAAACTGGCAGAGAATAGGCACTAAGGTTAAAGTTTGACAAGAATCAATACATTTTCATGCATTTAATCTACTGATTTATGAATATAATTTCTCAAAACGGCTTGAAGTGAGTTAACTTGTAAATGTTTTACAGGAGGAAAAATATTGAGATATATATCGTGTATCGAAATTCAGCTAAAAAATATCGAGATATAAGTTTTCGTCCATATCGCCCAGCCCTAATAGTCAGAATGCAATTGCCCTGCATTGTTTATTTTTCAGTATGTCAAAGTCTTATAGGATGAGAATCTTCTAATCACCTTTTTCCACGAGTGTATTTGGCATGACTCAACTCCTACACTCAACACATTTATGATGGTTTTTAATTACAGTAGCGTGAGATTATCTGTACTTGATGCAAAGGTAGTGTGAAGTGATCTGAACACAATGCAGTCATTAACAGGAAGTAGGGCTGGGGGATATATCGATATTTTTAAAATATCAATATAATTTTTGAACAAGACACAAGATTACTTTATATCTTTATATCAATATAACTGGTCAAACTGCTACGCTAGTGATTAGCCGCTATGCTAGTGGCATGTTGCTCTGTCTCTAAGTGGCTATTACATGTATTCTCACAAGTTTGCTCAGTCTGAGAGCCTCTGGGTAAATGTGCTGCTCTAAATTTTGCATTTGGCGTCCTGGTTTTTAATTATTTGGGGACGTTTAATGCCAACTAACTTCTGTTTATCCGTTCTGCTTGTGCAGAGCTGGAGAGACGAGCCCAACCCCTCCCTCCCCTGTGTAATGGGAAACATCTACGGATAGCCGGAGTGGCCAAATGACCTCAAACGTGTAAGGGTTAGAATAGTAAACTATAGGGTTAACGTTTTATTTTGAAAGCGAGCTCAACGGGTGAGAAATGTTCCAGTTCCGGTTCCATTTTTTTCTGCTCTTGTTTGCAATGCTAGTAAATACTCTGTTACGAGCGATTCTATGGAAGAAGTTGAGTTTGTAAGACGTGGGTTACGGCGACACTAATAACTCCATGGTGCATGACCCATGTGATCTTCAGTAGATGCAATTGCATCATCATACATTTAGCTTAACATGATATTTTTTTTTCTCTGGACAAGAAGTATTCAATATGGCCCACCTCTAGATGAAATTTCAATAATTTTACATTAATTATAAATATATAAATAAAAGTGCCTGTGGGACATTTAATAAACATCTAACTGTGTGTGTGTGGGTGTTAACAGACATCTGTACCATAGAATAGGCACTAAGGTTAAAGTTTGACAAGAATCAATACATTTTCATGCATTTAATCTACCATTTTATGAATATAATTTCTCAAGACAGCTTGAAGTGAGTTTACTTGTAAATATTTTACAGGAGGAAAAATATTGAGATATATATTGTGTATCGAAATTCAGCAAAAAGATAAAGATATAAGTTTTCGTCCATATCGTCCAGCCCTAACAGGAAGCTATGGTTTGTCTTGGGGAAGGAGAAGTTAAGCTGAAAGACAAAGCTCTTGATTTGCTGGTGGTCTCCATTCAAACCCTGTCCTATGGTCATGAAGTTTGGATGATGACAGAAAAATCTGAATCCTGGAAACAAGCAAACAAAATAAACTTCCTCAGTAGCAGGACCTTAGAAATGAAGTGGGGAGCTCAGAATATGAGGGGGTGTGGTGGATATCTTTTAAAAATGCCTTCTGGTTGCCTTCTGGACATTTTCTTGACACTTCCCACTGGGAAGAGATTTAGGGAAATCCAGTAATTACTGGAGGGATTATATATTCTGTCTGACCTGGGAACACCCTAGAATCCCTCAGACAGTACTGGAGAGTGTCACCAGGCTGAATGATGTCTGGGTTTCCTTCCTGGACCATTACCATTATAGCCCAACCTTGGATAAGTGGTGGAAATTGATGGATGGAATATCTTGCAACAAAACCATTGAAACCAATTGACCACTGAAAGTTTACTGTGGGATCTGACATTACTGTCAGCACCAAATCTTTAAAGTCCTGTTATTTTCAAGCTTGGTTGCTTTATGAAATGGATGGCACGCTCAATTAGATTATTATCTTTAAACTTTAGAACATTATAAATGCTTTCTGTTCCTTAAATCCTAAATTCTTCTTCAACTTAAATAAAGGAATTGAGCTTCATTGCTTCAGAACAGTGGGTGATTTGGTTGGTTAGCATGGTGTTGTTGTATAGAAATATTGTATTTATCTTCATATGTCTTTGGTTCTCTTGTATATTAGTTATTTCTTGTGTTTTTTTTTATTGTCAGTGTTTTTCATCTTCCTTTGTGTCTGCATATACAGTACACCTCCCAAACACACAAACACAGTGATGCTCGCATGCTCTCTGCTCCACCTCAGGGCTCGTCTCATTGTTGCTAGCCATAGCTGTGTTGCCGTCTGATGTTTTACCTCTAATTGATCCTCTGACTGACTTTAATCTCATCTAATCTCTACCACTGTGCTGCTCTCCACCATCAGCAGGTCAACAGAGACACACAAACTGTAGATGCACTTATTTTATTTTTCAGGCCAGCTTGAAGACACACAGCTCAACACACACATTCAGCCATTATTAGCTCACAAAGCCTCAGTCATAAACAAAATGTGAAGAACCCTCAAAGGTGTGGATCACTGAAAAAGCATTTTTTAATGATTGGTTCTGATTATAATCGGTCACTCAGTTTTTCATGCAGGCTGAACATGAAAATAGTCTCCTACACCTATCTCCTGCATTAGCTTCTGAGAGACAATAGACGATAAAACTCTAGGATTTGCAAAGCCTGCAGATCAACGTCACAATGTCACTTAACATTCATAGACTCACCCATCTTGACCCATGTGCACGGGTCGTTCCACTGCCCTCCATTTCCGTGAGAGCATTGGGGTTGGATTGCACACAGAGTTTTTCACTACCGCCCATGACAGAGGTGGAGGGGCGCGCGGGTCGTTAACGCTATGGTACGTCACCTGTGACTGCGGGAGAGGGGGGTGGGAAGTGGACACTTGGCCTGGCGGGAGACCAAGCAAGGCCCGGTGGCCCACTAGGCTTATAAAGAGCTTATAAAGAGCATTCCTACCTGAGACCACAGCAACTGTATTGATTAAACAAGTTTCCCATGCCTTTAATGATCAGGAAAACTCTCAGCAAGCAGACATCGTCAACATATAGGAGAGAATAGAAAATTGAGGGTTTTAATCAGTGTTTGGGTCATGTTTATATTGATTTATGATATGAAATACAACTTCCAGCTATTTAATGTTTTAGTCTTGTGGCCAGGTCTGTTTTACATCAAAACACGTATCCACTGTGTTGGTCTGCAGTACAAGGTTGCTGTTATACTGTCAGACTGTCAGTTGGATGCATGTGTTTGGTTTTTAACACTGAGGTTTGGATTAATTGTTGAGGGAAAATCAGCAAAAAGGAAGGTTTGTAACATGATTTTTCAGTGTTTTTAAAGGGCGTACAGGTGGATTTACACTCCATGCTTTTGTCAACTTAAGGCTTTGTCATTTTATGTTTGCTTTTCTCATTCATCTCAGATTTAATATTGGACATAGGTTGTAAAATCTGCCATCTGTAGGTTGTGATGTGGGAAACGTTATGGTCTGTAAGCACAAACTCAGCCATTCATGCTGCTCTAATCAGCTGGTGGGGTGGTGGGTACATCAAGTTGGAGCAATCAATCAGGTTTGAAAGTGAGCTCTGATTATGAAAAGACTGGTGTGGTTCAGTACAATAAGAAATTATGCTGTGATTTTTTGTTGTTTTTTTGTTGTTTTTAACAGCGGTGTTGTTTAAAGGCACCTACAAAAATGCCCCTAACCAGTAGAAACATGTAATATTAAAAAAAACTGTGGTAAAACTGTCAAAATACTACGGGTTTGGGGTTTTGTAGGCTCCTATATGACTGACAGCCATCGAAGATTGTTGAGAACTGACGCACTTGAGTAGATTTAATTTTACTGCCTTTCGCCTGAGACCATCCATCAGTGGAAATGCAACAGACCAGAGGCAGAAATTGTATTTCATTCCTTTTAAAAACCTCACCATGTTTGGCTTCTGGCTGCTGTTGGATGGCTATGGATGGTTTTGTTTCCTGGGTGAAGTATGCCACTACCATTTCTAAATTCTTGGAGGAGATGGTTAAAAGGTTGCAGTTGTCTCTGTGGAATCTGTGTTCTGTCTACACATATATGTTTAGGAAACTGTTGCCCATAACTGTTCTTATTGTTTGGCTTCGGAAAGTGAAGCAAAACACTGGAAAAACAGTCAAAGGATGAGTTGAATATCTGTGTGATCGATGCAACCAAAGAACAAGTCCTTGAAGGTCCAGTCGTGTTTGTTTGGGGGTTCCTCAGGTTCTGTAGTCCTAAACAAGCCAGTAGAACTGTTTCAGAATATTTTTGTAGGTTTTCCTTAATCCTGGAAAGAAGAGTTAGATTTATAGTAATGTCCTCCAAACTCAGTCAGGTTGGGAAGAAACCCCACTTTTAAAACTTCTTTAAAGACCACATTTTGCAAGTAGACCATTTATTGCACATTTTATAATTTCTAAGATTGTGTAGGTGCTAGTTATGGTGTGATTTATTTTAAATCACTGCTTTGTCTCAGCTTGATTATGTTTGTTATACGTTCACCTTTAACAGTGTTACAATCTAACATGACTAAGTGCACCTCACTCAGTTCAGCAACAGCACATTTAATGGTTGCAGGTGGCTCTACCAATCACATGGATTCAGGGATGAATACGGCCAGAGATAATTATTCCACCCAGTGTTGATTTTGTTGACTAAATTATTTATTTATCTTTTATTTATTTCGTGACGAATGAATTTTGCAGACTAAAACAAGACAAAAACCTACACGCCAATAAAGACTAATTTATGACGAATATTAACAGGCATTTTTATTGACATCTTTAGTGTAATACATTTTGAAGTTTTGATGGTATGATGTCATTTCCAGTCATGTTCACAAATATCACTGTGCATTATACAGATTTGTTATTTCATTAATATTGAGAGGCACAGTTTTAAACTGTAAGTGTTCATTTTGGTATTTTCAAATAATAATTATTAAATTAAATATAAATATACATTTTTAATGATTCAAAGTGTGAAATCTGAATTTTACATATTTCTTTAAAGTTTCAAGTTGGTATAATAAATACATCCTGTACTCAAGTCGAAAATTATTGCATCAGAAGACAAATACATGTATTTTAGTCAACTAAAATAAGAACTAAACGAAATGGATAACTAAATTGTGGCTAAAATTACTAGTTATTTTAGTCAAAAGACTAAAAATAATTAAAAGTTTTGTCAAAATTAACACTGATTTCATCAAGTACTTTTTAATAAAGGCTGTCTAACCATTGCCATTACAAATTCTCCATGTACTAGGAATTGTTGGCTAACAGATGAAAAAGAGGTAGGAAAAATATCTCATTTTCAGTCCTTTATAAATTATTCCTGTTCCACACAGCAACCCTGAATTGTTCTAGAAAATCTGCCAATGTGAAATGTCTGTAGCATCCTCTCTGGACTTCATGTACACGTTAGGGGTTGCATGACTTAATTTTTTTTAAAGTCGACAAGTAATAAAATCGAGTTGACTTCGACTAGTCGTTGATGACATCATTCACCTGCAAACTGGTGCGCCTGCAGCCTCTCGGAGTTCCTGCTGCTCTAAACATTAAAATAATTATTTCATTTTCTGTTCCTCACTTCTGATTACCTTCAATGGTGTTTGTTTGTTGCAACCACCAGGTAAAAAAACTAACTTGTTTTTGTTTGACTATTTTTCTGTCCTGCCTGTTTATTATCTTTCTGCATCTCCTCTCAATCCTAAAGAAAAACTGCTACCTGGGTTCATATATATTCACCTTATGAGTTACCTTTGAACTGCAGTTCTAAAAGATCTACCGACCGCAAAAACAGCGGAGTGCCGCTGCTCGCCGGCCGACTACAACGGGACCGTATTTGCTGCGGAGTTCGTGCCGGAGCGGAGATGGTGGAATCTTGGGGGTGCGTCACCGGAGAACAAAACAGTTGAAGAGCCTCGCTCCGCAGCAGCGAAATGCATCAGGCACAAATAACAGACAGAAAACATTAAAGGGAATAAGCCGACATGAACGATCGAGTGTTTAATTTGTTTTTGAGATGGTGACACCTGATTTGGCGGTGCTCAGGACGCAGATGTCTGGAGCGCGTCAACGATCAGAGCTTTGCATGCACAAACTGGTTAAGATTAGGATGGGGGTGAGGGGAAGGTAAAATTGCAAGAGGGAAAAGGTCACAGTTTGGTTAAATGTCCGTTTTACCGCCGGTGTCAGTACCGACGTTCTGGCACAGCGTGTCGCCTCCACCTCCCGACGCAGGGGCTCATCACCTGCTGGAGGACTGCATCTTGTCAGTCATTATCACGTGACAGCGACTAGTCGATGACAGGCATAAAAAGTCACTACAGAGCCGTGGAGTCGACTAGTTCATACAACCCCTAGTACACGTTGATCTAAACTTAACGGTGAATTCAGAAAAAGGTCCCTGAGCAGGAGAACACAGATGCATGTCGCAGTCAGTGAATATGAGAAACGTTTACTGCAAATGTGTGCAAATGTACACTTTCTGCTTCTTGCAGGGTTTTCCCCATTTGCTCTTTGCAGATGACATAATTCTAAACAAAAAGGCAGCCTCTTGGCACGCGGTGAAGTAAAGCACATTTCCACAGCTTACCTTTTGCACCATGTCCTCATTTATATGAATTCTTAAATAACTCTTGAAATTGGATCTGGGGCAGAAATGATTTCATTCTGCAGCACATGTATGATCTGCAACTGCAGAAAATCCCAGACCAAAATGCAGTGTCACCATTATTCACCAGTATCGGCCAAAAAACTTTTAAATCTTATTTGTCATGTAGCAAGTTCCTAGCGCTATTACACATTCAATCGTTCTATACTGTTGGGAGGTTTTCTCAAACATGTGACATTTATAATAATGTGTTGAATCTTAATAAACCAGATTGTAATTTGTTGTTAAAATTGGGCACTGACTGACCTGCAGTAGCAGGAATATTTTAGATTTTACTCCAAATATTGCTATGAAATTGAATTCCTAATGCAATATTTTGGACTTCTTTCTTCCTCTACTGATGAAAATGCACACACATACGTGGGCACACACATATTTAAAAGCACACATAGATCCACAGCCACACACACACACTTTCAATCCATCGGTAGCAGGCCCGGTCTTGTATCCCCACAGCGACCTCCCCACTTCTCCTCTAATAGCATATCAGGTTGCCCCACTCCCAAAGCCAGCGGCAGCACCTCCATTTCCCCAGTGCTGTAATTACTTTAGGGAGTTTCTGCGTGGGCAGCTACGGAGAAGAATACTGTGTGTGTGTGTGTGTGTGTGTGTGTGTGTGTGTGTGTGTGTGTGTGTGTGTGTGTGTGTGTGTGTGTGTGTGTGTGTGTGTGTGTGTGTGTGTGTGTGTGTGTGTGTGTGTGTGTGTGTGTGTGTGTGTGTGTGTGTGTGTGTGTGTGTGTGTGTGTGTGTGTGTGTGTGTGTGTGTGCGTGCGTGCGTGTGTGTGAGACTGAACAGTGTGTGTGTGTGTAAGAGCAAATGACTGACATAAATGTCTGAGAGCAGTGCGTTGTTTGTTTTGCAGTGACAGAACCAGACCCCTGCGGACAGAGTGGGTGATTAACAGGGTTGACGCCTGGAAGGTGGCCCTCTCATTAACAATGAACATGGAGCACACACACACATACACACACTTTTGCACACAAAAAGGCTTCTTTCTCTGCAGTCCTTTCTCTCCGTGCTCCCCTTTTTCTCCTGCGTGAATTCATTTGTTGCATCAACGTTTTTGATGCTGGGCTTTGAAATCACCACTGTGTGTCGTGTTGGTTTTAAGGTGGTTACTGTTTTAAAGTTCATTTATCTAACTTTGGCTCGTCTGAGTCTGATGTTCTTAAAAATCTGCCTGTTTTGTCTTGACAGTGATTGTATTTGGAGTGAATTTGTTTATGTTGTTCCAGAAGTTATGTTATGAGCAAAGAAAAATAAACCCTCATGCAAATCTTGAATACACCATTTGAGTAGAGCTGTTGTCACCCGTAGTGTAGAGGTGGTTATACATACCAATACCGGAACACAGGCAAATCCAAAGTACGACTCGGTGCCATGTGCAGCCCTCATAGGTGACCGGCATCCTGGCATGTGTCGTGGTCGACGGTCGCCGTCCCAATTCGGCAATTATTTGCACACTTGTGTACCACACACTAGAAGCCTTGCTGCACACTTCCTCCTAGTGCACTTCACAGGAGACCGTGGGGCACAGTGCGAGTGTTGGGATTGGGCCATGGTGATTTTGTGCAGCCCCCAATTCAATTTCTAGAACAACGGATGTAGATGGTCACATTTTAACATTTGTATGATTTTTACTCCTTTGATGCCTGGCTTTAAGCAATAACCTGCAGATTTAAGCAAATGCACATTCTTTCAGGTCCTAATACAGATTGTGAGGTTTTCAATAATCTATGATTATAGAGATTCTTCAGTTTTAAGGGTTAGAAAGCACCTTTTGGGAAACACAGCTTAAAGTTGAGTGCATTCAATATCAACTCAAATAGAGAAAATCTCATTATAATCTGAAAGAAGCAACAAAATTATGTTTGTTTATTTATTTGGCAGACGCTTTAATCCAATTTATAACCTATAGGGCATGTTGTGATCTGTGGGGGAAGCCGAAGTACCCGGAGGAAACCCACACATGCAAGGGGAACACACAATTCCATGCAGAAAGGCTGCAGCTGAGTTTCGAACCTGCAACCTTCGTGCTGCGAGGCAACAGTGCTAACAACTGCGCCACCATGCAGCCCAATGATAAAATACAGTTGCATGAAGCTCGTATGCATCCTTGTTCTCATCCTCGTTATCTTTAACCTTTTTCTGTCTTCTGCTTTTCCTTTAGTACTATGAGATGTCCTACGGGCTCAATATCGAGATGCACAAACAGGTAAGATCCTTTTAACTCTCTTATCTGCCTTAAAGGCTTTGTTTGTAAAAGCTGATGAGTTTCTTTGTGCCTTCTTTGCCAATAAAATGTGGATGTTGTATGAGTCCATACACCAGGATGCCTGAAATAGTCTGAATTCACTCATTTTAATTTCTACAATTGTGTGTATCAGCCATCAGCAGAAAGAAGGAACTCCATACAAGCTAGTTTTTATGTGTTAGCTCTGAGTTTGCGCTGCTGGAGGACAGCCTGGTGTTTATGCTTCCCTTTAAAGTGGAGGAGTAATTTATGCTCATCCTGTCTGTGGGAGGGAGCAGTCGGCCTCCAGGGGGCCAGCCCTTATCTGTGACCTCGTCTGGAGACACACACACACACACACACACACACACTCTTGTTATGATTGATGGCACTCGCTGACATCCATATTGGCAGAAGGAGCATGATTTGACAAATGGACACACTCTAAGAGATGCAGCAGCATCTGACTTAAAAACATTCACATTTATGCACCCACACAAAGTGTGATGTTGGAGGGCCAAGACAGAGTGATGCATGCATTTTCTATTTTGCTCAAATTCACGTGTGTCAACTGGCACGTGTTCACAAGCAGTTGTGTGTTACAGTGCGTTTGTACCCATGTGTGTGTATTTTCTTTGTGCACAGTGTGAGTGGGTGCAGTGAGCAGCTAGTCCCATTAGAGCGCTGAAATTGAAAGGGATGTGCGGAAACGAGTGTCGAGGAGCATTCATGTCGAGGCCTTTTGTGCCGAGCTACTCTCCCCTTTTCTTTTTCTCCTCTTTCCACCTCCATCTCCATTTCCCTCCTTTTCTTTCGTTCTCACACTCTCACACATTGTGAGTTGCTCACAGTTGCTCCCTCTTGATCACTTTATTTTTTCTCAACTCAAGAAAAATCCCTCTTTGCTTTTGTATTTTCACTCCGTTTCATTTCTGTGTATCTTTTAGTTTAGACTTGAAGAGAAGAAGCAAGGCTAAATCGTAGATTAAAAGAGGATTGTTGGTATAACTGAAACTCTCGTTTGGGTGCCTTTTGTTTCATGTTTTGTCTCAATTAACTTTTCTGCATGTACCTAAAAACCTTATGTAAATATTTGTAGTTCAAGAGTGTTAAAATGTTCATTATATGTGTAAATTGTTTTATCATTCTCCATAGTTTTAATGGAGAGGTCAGCTCGTCAAGTTAATAGTTACTGTCGTGGACATTTAAATACAGCCCAGTAGATCTAAAGTATTACATTTGAAATATCAGCTAAATTGTATCTTAAGAGCTGTTGTTGGTTCATTTGCTGCTTTTTCCACATTGTATAAGTCAGATGAGTTGTGCTCCTTTTGATTAAAACTGCAGAACAGGATGGAACTGCATGGAGAAACCTTTTAAAACAATGAAGAAAAACGATGTGTATATATCCACATCTGACAGGAAGTAGTTAAACTCCAAGTGAAGGTCATCCAGAGACAGAACCAGGACACAGAGCAGGTCTGGATAATGTTGGGTTGTCTTCCATATTTCCTTTGAACTAATCTTTAACTGTACTGAGTTGGTTTCTTCATTTTTCTAACTCTTTTCAGACTAAATGCTACTAATTTTTAAAAAGATAAAGAATTGTAAAGAAAACACATTTCACTACCATTGTAATTTCTTTTCAAGCTAAATTACTGTTATAATGTAAGGTTAGTCTTCTTTAAGGAGCAAGTTCAATGAGAAATCCGTTTTACTTGATACGGCCAGTCAGTCTGAGTTTCAAATGCAGACTGAGTAAGAAAATTACCTCGTGCCCCTCTTTCCGTCATTAGTCGCAGAAAGAATATAGACGGGGAAACGCTCATATGTATCCTATAGTGGACTAGACCAAATTCTTGCTTTGCAAAGTTTGGTCTAAAACGCTCCATTGGAACCGCCAAAGCCCCCTAGCAGCATTCTGACAGGCCAATCACTGCTCTCTATAGGCGTTTGAAATCGGTAGAAAGGACTATAATTGGAAACCAATCCACTTTATAGGCCAATCACAGTGCTCTACTGGCTTTGTGGGCCAATCAGGGCCCTCTATTCATTTGGTGGGCGGGATGATGTGACGGAGTGGAACAAGATGGCAACAGCTTGTTTGAAACAGCTTTTACATCAATTTTGGACTATTTGGACTTGGACTTTATTAGAATCAGGAGCAGATAGATGTATTTAAGTTCTTTATTTAGAAAAAATGATGTATTTTCACCTCGCTCAACAGCCGATTGCCTCATTAACCGACATCCGTTGCGGTGAGTACGTCACATTGTTCGTTGACCGGTAGAATGCGGAGGTCGTTTGAAAGACAACAGTAGAACCCGCTCCATGACGAGAAGAGTCGGTGGAGCGTTGTCAGACTAAATAATATTAGTGATGCACCCGATATGACATTTTTGGGCTGATACCGATATTGAGATCACTGTTATGGTCGAGGGCTGTGCAGTGGTTAGAGCTGTTGCCTTGCAGCAAGAAGGTCCTGGGTTCGCTTCCCGGCCTGGGATCTTTCTGCATGGAGTTTGTATGTTCTCCCTGTGCATGCGTGAGTTCTCTCCGGGTACTCCGGCTTCCTCCTTCAGTCCAAAAACATGACTGTTAGGTTAATTTGTCTGTCTAAATTGTCCTTAGGTGTGAGTGTGTGTGTGTGTGTGATTGTTTGTCCTGTGTGTTTCTGTGTTGCCCTGCGGTGGACTGGCTCTCTGTCCAGGGTGTACCCCGCCTGATTGCCCGTTGACCGCTGGAGATAGGCGCCAGCCCCCCCGCGACCCTACATAGACAAGCGGGTTCAGAAAATGGATGGCTGGATGGATGTTATGGTCGATTACCGATATTTGCTGATATCGATATACTGACATTAATGCTTCTAAAATCAGCAGATTTTGTATAGAATGAAAATTATTAAAGCTGAATTAACGTTATTATGTACACACAGCACACACATTTATGGTTCTGAGATGATTTCATTCACTGTTCATATGACTAAATAATTACACATCACCCCCCTCACCCTCTGAAACAGGCAAACAAATAGATACAAGATGGAAAAATATTGGTTGTTAATATCGGACCGGTTTTTACTTATCGAACCGATACCAGTATATTAAAAAATGACTAACATCGGCCAATACCGATATTGATGCCAATATGTTGTCCATCCCTAAATAATATATTATTTATTCTGGCTTGTCAGGCTAGCTCAAATTAGAAAAGCCATTCAGATCTACGTCACACTGACAATTAGCATTCATGGACTCACCTATTTCAGCTTTGCAAAGGGGAAGGCTGTTTTTGATTTAGCGTCCAGGAGAGAGCAGAGCACGTCTCGGCTAGTTGAAGCTAACCATTAGCTTTAGTAATTCCACAATATGACGGAACTACCCAGTGACCTAGTGGTAAAGTGTCTGCCCTGGGACTGGGAGATCAGGGTTCAAGTCCCAGTCTGGTGATACCAATGATTTAAAAATGGGACCCAATGCCTCCATGCATTACACCCAGCTTTACATAGTTCCCTGTGGCCACAGCTGCAGCTCATCCACCGGGATGGGTCAAAGGTGGAGATGAATTTCATTAGTGTGTTTCACTAATGGGACTTGATTTGTGAAGATAAGTCAGCGTTGCAGAACAAATGGAGTCAGTGGTAGAGTTGTGTTGCTGATAGCCAAGTAGAGGTGAGATGTCTGAATATCATGAAAAAAAAAACGAACAAGACTCAAAATCCCACCGTTTTCTGCTCCCCTCTCTAATTAACTTCTACTTCTTGAAGCATGAGTGCAAGCCCCCCACCACCACCCACCACAGAGATGGACTCACAAGGCATTTATTCATATTGGAGACCACTGCAGATGTATTGAACGAGTGAACGTGGTCCTTAAATATTCAGTCAACACTACTTTCTCTTTATCCCTCCTTCCCTCCCTCCCAGTCTCTCTCTCACACACACACACACGCGCGCGCACACACACACACGCGCACACACACAGACAGAGACAGAGAGAGAGACAGAGAGAGAGAGAGACAGAGAAACTTGAGTGCCAACAATTTGCACATTTTACAACTTGTGTTTATTTCACTCTTAGCTCATCCGGTGCTAATTAATGTCTCACTTGTGTTGCTACAACAACAAACTGTTCCTGACTCCATGATGGGAGCAAACACACTGAGCTCAATCGCGCCATTATCACATCATTCTGATTTAATGTATATGATCCACCTAAACCAGGGCTAGTTTTATAATTTATGACAAATGACTTTCTCTGGTTTTAATTTAAATTCTTCATGTGCTATTAAAGGTAAGGATGAAGCTCCAAAAGGAGCTGAACATACACTACTTGTTGCATTACTGCCACCTAGTGGTCATGTTAGTAGAATGCATCAGGTGCCCGTGGAAAAAGAGACACTTGTGAAAATGACTGCTGCATTTATATTGTGCTAATTTTTGTTCCGTCATCAAACTGGGCCGTCTACAATGTGATTTACTGCTTTGTGAATACTTAAGGGCTTCAATAGAAGGTTTAATACGGATAATTTGAGGGGAAAGCAGAATTTAGAATGAAGTCCAGGGGAGATACTCAGGGAAACAAATGGTAACGGATTTAGATTTAAATAAGAATGACATGACTAAAGGGCAGTGAAAAGAGGAAAAGCTATATATGGCATGGGGCGGTTCTCAGACATTTTTAGAGATGATTGGGAGATTGTGCGTGTGTGCATGCGTATGTGTGTGTGATTACAAGCAGATCAGAGTGGAGCTCCTGATGGGGAGCAGTGTTCTGCATTCCTAATGATAGTTAGGAGGGCCCCTCGCTCCTCATCACACCGTGAATTAGGCTCTAACACAGTTACTCCTGCTTTGCATATCTCAGACGGATAGGATGATTATCAACCAAATATGATAAAAGATCTGCATGGAAGAAAGACGGAGAGCGTGCACAAGGTGGAAGAGAAAAGGAGTCTTTGTGCCTGCATCGGTGATTGTTACTTTGTGTTTGAGTGAAATTGTATCCATGAGTTCTGAGGGAGTATTAGCTACAAGCTACTTCATTAATGAGAGGAGTTGGAAAGATGGGTGTGAGTGTGAGGCCAGATTTACTTTCCCAGTTTGAGAAGGTCATGGTAGAAGTTTCCCACACTGATGGTGGTGTGAATTTTAATCCCTCAAAGATAATTAAACATCAGCATTGTCAGAGGGGCTTTCTGTGGTCTTTTAGCTTTAAGTTATTGTCTCAGCCATCTGAGATTGTGGTATTCTACTGTTATTTTCTAGGACCACCGCTGTTTTCAATAGAAACCTTTTGATCTCAGTAGTTTACAGCTATACATGCTCTCCCATTTGGGAAACTACTGCTATCAGCTGGTAGATGTTATTCGTCATTATTCTGCTGGATTATGTTTTGCTTGATCTTAGCAAAAACAATAAAGACATATTTCCTATAATATATCACAGACAATCACTTCTGAAAAAGCATACATATTCCTGAAAGGGGAAAACTATGAACAGCATCTTTAATGCATTTTAATTAATGAATGAATGACTATTTATTTAAAGACCTCAATAATGAGAGCCATTTGGCTGGAATCTGCTTCACCAAATTAAGTAAGATAAAATCTATCCTCTTTAGTCACCTTCATACATTATTAGAAATGTAGGAGAAATGTTTGAAACTGATTAAATAAATTCAAATTTTCTAAGAATACAATCAGGTAAAACCATCCTGGAGGTAGTGAGATATTTAGTCATCGGTGTTAAGAGACAGTGGACATTTAGACTCATCACTGTAGAATAATTGTTTATTACATTATTTATCAAAAATAACAGAATGCTACTTTGGTGTAAAGTAGAATTCTGGAAATGTTCGTCCACTTTTTGTTGAAGTTGGCGTCTTCTTTGCTACTGCTGAATAAAGTCATAGAAATGTAAGACTTGAGTGAACTCAAACAACAAATACAGTATGGGTTTGTCTCAGGGCTTAGGAGTGCACCATGTAACTGGTGAGTTGCTTGTTCAAAACTAGATTCACGTTAGTTTTTGGGCCTGTGGCCACAATGTAGCTCATCGCCATCAGCGTCTGAATGATTGAAATCCTGTACATCTGGCGATAATCAGGCAACGAGAGAGGGAGCTCAGCCAGCATCACTCGAGTTTTTGGTGTTCCTTTAGAAGAGGTTTCACGCACACACACGACCAGTGGCTACGAGGTTCCTGCACTGGTGAAAGACATAGTTGACTTCATCGAAGAACACGAACATCGTTGACTGGACCTTTTGCATTCACTGGGGTTTCTACCCCTCCTTGTGGGAAGGAAGCAGTCGAGTGGCTGGTTGAAGCTAACAGCGGCTACCAGGCTACCAGCCTCCACCACCAGGCCAGCCAGAGAACAAACTGTGGGGACCCACCAATCCTGCTGCCATTAAGCTGCCACCAGTCTACTAGCTTCTAGCTACTACGGTATCATGTGCCCAAAAAAGGTTCTTTCATCCGAGGAAGGCGAAGATATTAAGAGGTCGCTTGAGTTTATGTCAGAGGTGATTTCTACAGTTAAACTGCAACAGAAAGCCATTCTGGATCTAGTTGAGGAAGTCAAGGCTCTCCGCATACAGAACGCTGAGAAGGATCATCGTCTGGCGTACTTGGAAAATAGAGTGGAGGATTTGGAACAGTACACCCAGATGAACGATGTTATCATTACAGGACTCCGCATCAAACCCCAAACATTCACAGGGGCGGTCAACACTGATAATGTAGGAAGGCCAGGAGAGGAAGATGTTAATGCCATGGAGAATCAAGTGGTTACCTTTCTACCGTTACTTACCGTTACGGGTTGTCCAGTAATCAGAGGGTTGTTGGATCGATCCCGGCTCCCAGTGCAGAATTCTGCTGTTGTGTAACGTGTGTGTGTGTGTGTGTGTGTGTGTGTGTGTGTGTGTGTGTGTGTGTGTGTGTGTGTGTGTGTGTGTGTGTGTGTGTGTGTGAATGATGCACTTTGCGCTAAAGCGCTTTGGGAGTCCTCTGGTTCGTTGATGGTTATGTCGGCTTTCTCTTTCTAATCAACCCAAGTTTGTTGGTAATGTTTTTTGTTGTTGTTTAATTTGTTTAATAGTCATTTTAAGCTACCAGTTTGACTTGTAAATAGCGTATTTATCCAAAGGTGTTATGGTGATGGTTCATTGACAGACGACAGATAACCATCTCTTCCTCAACAACACAAACGGACATTTACAAAACAGGAAACGTCTGCCTCCAGATAATGACCATGAACCAGCATAAGGAATACGCAGGGTCTGAAACAAAAAGCTGAAGGGAACTGGCATCTTTTCAGGATTGGACACCTGTACTTTTTGACAGATGATGTCATTTTGCTGTTGTGAATAAAAAGACCTACATTTGTGTAAAGATCACTAAGTAAAGCACGATACATACATTAAATAGACAGAACACCTTTAGTGTTGCTATGATGGCGTCTTTTGACAGGAGTTGTTCTTTAACTGTTTCCACAGGCTGAAATAGTGAAAAGATTAAATGGGATCTGCGCACAAGTCCTCCCATACCTGTCTCAGGAGGTAAGCACTCACACACACGTTAATAACCACGTTGCTGCTAACCCTCTGACCCACACCTCTATGCCTCACTTCCTGGAAGGAGATCACCCTCATTTCCGCCTCATTACCTCTCCACCTTGGTGACCCCTCTTTTCTCTCCTCCCGTCATTCTTCATCTTTGGCTTCCTGTGTTCTTTTCCACCTCTGTTCTCCCCCTCCACCATATTTGATCTGTAACCTTCACCGTGGCTGTTCCTCCAACGACTCCTTCCTTTTAGACCTCCTCCCCCTCCCAGCTTCCTCCTCCTGTTTCCAACTCTTCCTTTCTTTGTGTGTGCGTGTGTGTGTGTGTGTGTGTGTGTGTGTGTGTGTGTGTGTGTGTGTGTGTGTGTGTGTGTGTGTGTGTGTGTGTGTGTGTGTGTGTGTGTGTGTGTGTGTGTGTGTGTGTGTGTGTGTGTGTGTGTGTGTGTGTGTGTGTGTGTGTGTGTGTGCGGGTGGGTGGGTGTGGGTGTGTGTGTGTGCGCACGTGTGCGTGCGTGCGCTGCTGTGTGTTCAGTGCAATAAATGGCTGTGTGATTCAGATAAGCCATCTGCCCACCAGGGGTTGACCTCTACCCATTATAACCCACAAGTCGACCATTCATCTAGCAGTGTCACACCAGGCTTTTGTGTGTGTGTATGTGTGTGTGTTTGTGTGTACATATGACTGGATGACTAGCTAAATGGACAGAGGGTGAGGTACATCAGTGGTGGGGGGTAGAGTGGGGTGGGGGTGTCCATTGGGACTATTGATATTGATCTAACCTCTCCACCTTTCTCTCCCCTCCCAAACTCGCCTCCCCTTGTTTCTGTCTCACTGTTGTTTTATGTCTGACTTTCCTCCTCCTCACACACACACACACACACGCACGCACGCACGCACACACACACACACACACACACACACACACACACACACCGTTTGCAGCACCAGCAGCAGGTCCTGGCAGCCATAGAGAGGGCCAAGCAGGTCACCCCTCCAGAGATGAACTCCATCATAAGGGTAAGATGTTCCAGCCCCACCCAGTATTTAACCAGTTCCCTTGTCTAGTGACGTTTAGTTATTGACTTATTGATTACAAAAGCTTCTTTTTTGTGAAAATAAGCTTAAGCCTTTTATTATTCTGTGCTAGTAGAATCTTGCATTAGAGCTCAAACCCTGAAAGGATAAATGATCAATATTATTGCTGAACAGCGATCAGCCTGCTGCAGGGGGATCCTCTGGACATTAGAGCCTCAGCAATTTTAGAAATAAGTTGAGCAACTATTCAGGATTTTTATGCTGTAATAAACTGTCTGCAGAGCTAAAGACAAAAACACCACAAGTGACTCCAGAATGCGGTCACTAAGTCCAGGTCTGCCTCGGTTGGCTGGTTCTAGCCTCCTTCGTAGCACCTCCCTGTAGTTCTTCAATGGAAGCTAACATACCAAGCTAACGTTATCTTAAACAGTTTATTTAACTGCTGGAGCAGATTAAAATGATGATGCCTCACACTTAGATCATTGTCACTGGTTTCATCTTCACCCGTCACATTTAGTAAAGTGAAGCCAAACTTTAGAGCGCGTTCATGTTCTTCTAGTCGGGAATTCGGAGTTCCGAGGAGAAAACGAACGCACCATTAGCGAAATGGAAGCTAACATATCAAGCTAATTATATTTACCTACCAGAGCAGATTAAGATGAGGATGTCTCACTTAGATCGTTGTCGCTGGTTTCATCATCACATTTAGTGAAGTGGACCCAAGCTTTAGCCTGCATTCTTTCTACCATGCTGCTCTGTTTACAACTGGTTCGCAGCGAGCGACGACATAACGCTCTTGCACATGCGCAGCTGTCTTGGCAAGTTCTCGTTATGATGGACGGGTACCGAAACGATGCACCGTTTGAAATGACGTGAATCGGTGCTCGGTCGGTACTATGGAATTCGGTCGGTACCTTAAAAACTACCGAATTCGGTACCCATTACTCGCCGATACCGATTACCGATACGATACTTCTATCACACACAAAAATGCAATGATTTGGAATACAGATTTTATTTTCTTCTCTGCTTTCAACAGGAACAGACTGTGAGGTAGATAAAAAGCAAAATATATGAATAGAAATCTTCACAAAACTAAAATATTAGGTGAACAGAAATGACAAGTTACAGTGAAGCCATTTTCAAGCAACTGCATTGGTATCGGTGGTATCGGTTCCTGGTATCGGTTAACTTTTACCGATACCAGTATCGGTGCATCCCTATTTCTGTCCTTAACTTTTCTATATTAGGCTTTCATTTTCTCAGCTTGGCCCAACGTCTGCTCGAATCCTTTGGCTGCCACCCACTGAGAAAATCTTATTACATTCCTTAATCAGTCTAGCTCCTCCTGAGTGGAGATTCTCACGACGATGGTGAGGAATGTGTGGAGCTCTGAAGTTGACCAAAACTTGCTGCTACTTGCTAGAGTTTTCTCACATTCGTGTACAACTAATGAAAACACAAACAACGGAACTCCGAGGTTTGTTTTGCTTGTTGCATGTAGTGACATCATTTTGTGCCCCAATCAGTGGACTGTGTTGTTGCTCCGCCCTAACCATGCCGCTCCACAAATTTCAGGACCTACAATGGAAGGGGGCCAAAAAACGTCCTGTAACTGGCCTGGTCTGGGTAGGTTGTCGGGACTAGCTTTACAACCATGACAGAAATATTAGCGAGCCGACCTTCCCCGTTTTGTGCCAACAAGGTCAGTGGACATGAGGCTCCAGGGCGTAGATCAGTGGTACTCATAGGCGGCCTGCGAGCCCCCCCAAGTTAGCTTTTAAACACAAACACAGTCACGGAACACTCGCCCCTCCTGTCTGCTATCATCCCTAGACCACGCTGGCCTGATACCAGAACCCACATGACCAGAGGAAACAAGTGCCGCTAAACACCAGTCACCATTCTCTACATCCAAACGTCTTTTGTCCGTCACTTCCAATGGTGATTTTCTTTTTGGGACTCTGGTAGTTTGTCCTAAAGTAGAATTGGTAGCAGCCGGCTGTTTCTCCTTCTCTGATATTACTGAGCCATGTACCTCTCACACCAGTGGTGTTCTGTTGCTAAATACGTGAGTGTGTGATGAGTGGAGGACCCAGGGACGTGCGGTGGTTTGGTCCCAACAACCAGATGGTCCAATAGTTGCTTTTCGTTCAAGCCATGTTATTGGTAGGGGTTTTTAAATAAATGAAAAAGCTATTTTTAATCTCCACGGTATATTTATATTTATATTATGTTATAACATTAAGAGGCATGAAAATAATGTTTTAAGCTAACTTGCTTTCCAAATTAGCCATTACAGCTTTAAAACACTGATCTTAATACTTTTATTATCAACTAGCCCGTATAATGTTATTTACTCTGTCATAACTTTATTGTGTCCTTTGGAGTTTTACGATTTTGATGAGTTGTTTTAGTGGACCCAGTGTCGCCCTGGGCTGAAACCTGAACCCACCAGGATCTTAACTCTGTTGTTCTGGATCTGTCTGCTGGCTCTGAGTTGTTCATTTGCTTTTCTTGCAGCAGCAGCTCCAGGCTCACCAGCTGTCTCAGCTCCAGGGTCTGGCCCTGCCCATGACCCCCCTGCCCCTGGGCCTGAGCCAGCCAACCCTCCCAGCCGTCACCTCTTCCTCGGGTCTCTTCTCCCTCTCCTCCCTGCTGGCCTCCCAAGCCCAGCTGGCCAAGGAGGACAAGGCTTCTCGCGATGGTGTGGACAGCCACCGTGAGGAGGACGGAGACAAGTCTGATTAGATGGTGTTCAGCTCTTTGATCACAGAGACCAGAATCTCCAGATCTGGCCCCACAGCCTCTCCCATGGTCTCCTCCTCCAACCGATCCAACGCGGGCTTCTGTCTCATCAATGCAGCTTCAGACCTCTAACCAGTCTTTGCCACACTGATCTCCTTATATTAGCAGTAATGAGAGTTTTTCTTTCTCTCAGCAAAATAGCATTTTAATTACTCTTTTCTGTTTGTTTTTAAGGTCTTTTTTGATCATGTTTCAGCTCTTCCGTCATCGTTTTCTTCATTTTCTCTTTAGTTTCTGTGGTTTTTGCTCCATCTCTCACACCTTCCTCCTCCTCCTACTCTCTTCCAGGCTCTTGCTTCGTTTCTGCACAGGTTCTTGTTTGCCAGAATGGGTCTGTGAGACTGAAAACATCATTCTCTTGGTGTTAAAATGGAAAACCTGACGGACCATAAAACATATTCGACACAACTTGAGACTCTTAGACGCTTCTAAAAGAACAGTTTCACACTGATCAGCAATAACTCAGCTCCCTAAGTCTTACATTTGTTTTATTTTATTCATCGGGAGTTAAAGATGCAGGTTGTCACCAGTCAGAGAAGTCCATAAAATAATACCTCAAAGGTCTAAATTATCCAGTTTATACAAAAGGAGAAATCGTTAGCTAATACACCTAAGGTTTTATTAATCAGGTAGCACAACCTGAGACACACACAACTGACCTGCCACCTTATTAAAACTTCTAATGTGCACTAGAGGAACTAGGCAGTTTTGGCTTGCTTTTAGCGCCCCCTAGTGTGTTTGTACGACTAAAAGCAAAACTTTCCTTCTCGCTAGACCTGGGCGATAAATCAATTTAATGAATTTGAATGTTTTGTTGCAGGCGATTTAAAAATTAAGTATCTAACTGTTCACTAGATTTTCATTTATTCATTATTCATCTCAGAAACGAGGGTTATATTTGTCTTGCTTGTGATTAAATAAAAAACTAAATTGGCTTTAAGGTGCCATTCATTTGTACTTATTGCTATTCTTAATAATTGAGGGGGAGAGAGAATCGGAAAAAATTCGTAAATCGAATAAAAAAATTTATCTGAGATTTTATTTTTAGGCTGTATCGCACAGCTCTACTTCTCACTATGCGTTCACCTTTTTAACACCTTAATCTTAACAGCTGAAACTTCTCCCCAGCCTTCCTTAGTGCCCAAAATTTTCAGTGTTCATGATCTTAAACATGCAGGAAATGAGTTGCCTGCAGCGCCAGGTTTGTCAGCTCAATTTTTCTAAGTTCCAACAAATCGGCAGCTCTGAAGTTGCAAGTGGAATATTCTGGC
Source organism: Nothobranchius furzeri (assembly GCF_043380555.1). Lineage (NCBI taxonomy): Eukaryota > Metazoa > Chordata > Actinopteri > Cyprinodontiformes > Nothobranchiidae > Nothobranchius > Nothobranchius furzeri. The sequence continues at coordinate 55,235,234 of NC_091748.1, read as the reverse complement.
CATGGGGCGACAGGGACTGGGTGGCCTTTCATTAACCCTGTAAAGGGTCGTTTTAGCACATACTAGCTCAAGAAAATGGTAAAACATTTGAAAATGTAACAAAGTATCCCTTTAAGCAGAAGTTGTGGGGACCATGTGTGCTTGGAGTCTGACAGCAGAGGGCAGTGATTACCGTTGAGCAAACTTCTTAGCAGGTGAAGAACAAGTCTGCATCAAATTTAAACGTTTGTCTATTCACACTGAGTGAGCAAGCCTGATTCATACAAGCCTGATACACACATGCCTGATACACACATGCCTGATACACACATGCCTGATACACACATGCCTGATACACACATGCCTGATACACACAAACCTAATACACACAAACCTGATACACACAAACCTAATACACACAAACCTAATACAAACTGATTACACACACGTCTAATACACAATCTCTGGACTGTGGATATCTAGCAATGCATGTGGCAAAGGCTCAGTCTCTGAATACTCCACCATAGAAAGTCAGTTTATTTGTGTAAATTCATAAATAAAAACTCACCATTGTGCTTCTTTGTTCACACATCTGTCACATTTAAATACAAAAGTTAACAGAAACTGGGGAAAACGTAATATGAACGGCGTTCATGCACAAATGAAGCACAAGTGGATACATGATCAAATAAGTGGGAGAAAAAAAAACATGATTTAGTCCGATTAGGCCTCTAAGGTAAGTTTGGTGGGAGTGTGCATGGAAGCGGTCTTCTGTGACAGTGTAGGTGAATAAATAGAATTGAATGTGTTAAACAGGGTCTCTGGATTAAAATGGTAATTTATTAACAACCCCAAAGATTTTCCCCTCATAAGACTATAATCACTGTTAAAAACAGCAGATGACAAACATTAGTCTCCGTCAAAAGATGGAAACACTCGCAGTCATTTTAAATTCAGAATATTTTTATATCTTACACATAATTAGAACTTTGACCTGAACATGTTAGATTATTAGTATTAGATCATCTAGTCAATTTAATTTTGATACGTTTTTCTTTCAACAAAAATTGGGATTAAAAAATTCCTTAAAACTTCAAATATTGAACTTTTTACAGTTCAGGTCAACTCCTTAAACCTTGTTGCAGCATAATCTCAACCAAAGTGGGTAAAAAAAAATGAATTATTTTTATAAATGAAGTTTGAACACTAAACTGAAACACTATTAGCTCATATTGTTAATAAAACACTCGTGTTACGTCACACTCTTAAGTTGCTGCCTGGAGGGAATTCTCTAATAATTTGCACGTTTTTAACAACAGACATGACAAATAACTCATCATTGTTTTTTAGGCATCAGACAGTAAAACCCCACCTCAGTGAAGCCCGCTGTTGTGTATTTATGTGTATAACGTGGTGTATAAACAGGTGTACAGGTCTGGTGGTTTGGTGGCAAAGGCGTCGCCGTTTCCACGACAACACATTAATCTGCTTGTGAAATAAGCTGGCAGCACATTGTCCTCCCATCTAACCACACGCCGTTTGTATCTAGCTCCGTGCAGCGGTCCTAGTGATCTGCAGAGACAGAAATGCTCACATCTGTGCATGTCTGCAGGGGAACCAGCGAAGCCCTCTTCTGATTGATTCAAACTTTTTTGTGATCAATGCACTTGATTACTTTTCCTCCCTCTTTGTTTTATTCTCTGTGAACTAAGAGAACAACAGCTGACATTATAAACACAAATAAAACGTATGTATTTGTACAAGTAGTGGGAGGTGCTTGCCTCTATACAGTTATACATAGAAAGCTTTATGTGTAAATGGCTGCATCTTCTCTCGTCTGTCCTGGATGATTCTTGTGCTGTTTGTTACAAATCTGATGTGACACCAGGGGGAAACTGCAGTACTTTTAACTTTTTTTTAACCCTGTAATCATTCACCCCCCCCCCCCCCCCCACCCCACCCCTCCTCACCCTGATCCTGACTCTGACTTTCTGCCCCCATAGCGTGAAGCATTGTAAGCGTTTTGAGCTTTGTAAAAGTCCTTTTTTTAAATACTTATTTTGTGTATAATGTAAAACAAAAAGTGTGTACTTTGACAAAAAAAGAAAAAAAAATGTTTTGTGTCTGAAATCATAGCTTCGTTTAAACAAAATAAAGTAAAAAAAAAAAACTGCAACAAAAATTTACTATTAATGATATGAAATGTTCTGCAGTAAGGAAGGACTTCTGGTGCCTTACAAATAAAATCAATCAAATCATCTCTGCTGTTTCAGTCGATGTCTCCAAACTCTGTTGTGACTGTAAAACATGACGTAGTAACGCAGGAGTGCCCAATCCTTGTTCTGGAGGGTGGAATTCCAGCACATTTTAGTGGTTTCTCTGCTCCAATATGCTAGATTCAGTGGTTGACTCACCTGCAGCAGCTCATCAGGCTCTGCTGAAGCCTGTTAATCACCTGCTGATTGAAATCAGGTGTGTTGAAGCAGGGTTAGAACTAGCATACTGGATACCTCTCCAGGACCAGGACTGGGCACCCCTGTAATAACGTTTGACAGCATCAGCATCTTAAACCAGTTTGACGTGTCAGACAGCTTTTGGGGTTTATTTGACATGACATCATAATAGTGAACAGTTTTTGGTGAGCTCAGTGGACATTTGTGGTTTTGGTCTTTGCATACATATGGTGTGATTTTGGCTTTTGATGATTCAGTTTTACCTTAAAGTCAAAAACTTTGTATTCTGAAGTTATGTTGATTGAAATCCATTTTTAAATCTTCACTTTGAGCTTCAAGTTCACTTGGTGCACATCATGGACTTTGATTTAATATTCTAGGAAATCTAAATCAACACTTTAGTAAATTAAGGATAAAATTCCCCTTTTGATTAAATTGCCTCAAAGGTTTCTAACAAGCAGGACTTTGATTTTAAAAAAGTAGATTTTTGAGTTGCAGGTTGATTTTAGTAGCTCGAGCACATTGATGTTTATTTAAATTTATGAATTTGTGTTTGTTAGTTTCTTTTATAGAAATAATTTAGTCATGAATCAAAGTCCAGATCCTGCGTTGCTGAAAACTCTAATTTTGAAACCCTTATCCTAAAGACATATCTGGATAAATGACAGATCTGAGCTCCTCTGCTTGTCTGCAGTTCCCATCAGATCCACCAGGAGGAGGTGTTGATTTAGGTTTCCTGTGACCTAAAACCATCAGGTAATTTCAGCAGGGAGGAGGCTTCCTGTCCTTTTAACAGCACTGATGAGGGATCTGGGTTGTGGGTACCCAACATCAATGTGACATCTCCGAGACGGAGGATCATGACCCGCTCAGAACCGAAACATAATCCTCATTTGGACTCTGCTCTGAGATTTCTTTGTATCATCACAGCTCACACAAGCATGGACTCCCATTTCCTCCTCTGTTTCTCTTTACTTTCTTTTCCCTTCCTTCCTTTTCTCTCCCTCTGTTTGCCTTTCCACTGTGCAGTCGTGTGTGTGTTAAGCGATAGAGAAAACAGAGGAAGGCTTGTGAGCCCTCTGAGTTCCTGTGGTTGCAGCCCTTCCTCCCTCCCTCTCTGTTTCTCTCTCCCCACAGACAGCTCTGGATCTGACACTTAAATATGAAAGTGCCCTATTTTTTCCTCTTTCTGTCTGAAGATTCACACTCTTCACAAGCAGCAGAGATGGAGAGAAGCTTTCTCTACGGTGCACATTAGAAGAAAAAAGTAAATTCCAATCAATTCAAAGTTACTGTTAATTATTTCCTTTTGTTCTAGTTTTGGAGAGAAGGGTAGAGTTTTATCTGCTCACCTAAGTCGGGCTTTCTTAAGTAATGAAAAGGTTTGTGAAAATAGTTAAATCTAACACAGAAGTCAAGATGTTTGATTCAGTTTAAAAACACAAACAGAAATTCATGAGAAACGGCATCCTGTACGAATCAGTAGTGTTTGACTCATTTGGGAGATATGAGAGAATTTGCCCCTGAATGACCTTAAGTTGTTAGCGCCTAAGATCATGTTGTGCAAAGCTGTTCATTATCTTTGTTGTCCAGGCTTTGAGGATGCTCAATCTTTTGCCTGAAGGAAGAAGGTTGGATGGGGTCTGTCTCTGTGTTTGTTGTTTTGCATCTGCTGGTGTAAACAATCTAGAGAAGCCACGCTAATCGAACCGGTAAGCTTCATCATTCAGGATTTCTTTTCTTTTTCTGTGTAGAATTCTGGAACATAAACAGGAATCATCATCATTCCAAGAGTAAACAACTCTTTTGACATTTAAAAGAAAGTAGACATCTGAGAAAAAGCTGGAAGTCAAAGCCAAAACAAGACAAACGTCCCCCTACTGGCTGGTTGCAGTATAGGTTTTAAGCCTCTCCAACTGCATGTTCAGATACTTGTTTATCTGATTTACTCGGCTGTGATTGGTTATTTGAAGCCCAAAATGCACCATGAGTGGGCGAATGAGCAGCGCATTTAGCTCCAGATCTTGCGTGTTCATAATTTGGCACCAGAAACACAAGATGGCCACTCCCGTGAACTGAACATCAAGACTCAGCGCTTCACATCGATCGAGGTTGAGGCTGTTAAAGATGTTAGCTGTTGGTGTGCTCTTTTCCTGCCATGCTCCTTACACCTTTCTGCCTACACCACCGCATCTTTTAACAGGAAGTTGGTTGCCTTCTTCCCACTCCGCTGTGCAGCCCCTCCCAGTCCACATCGACTCCATGCTTATGTGTGAGGCAGGTGATCTGAAACTTCCAACAAGTTGATAAAACACCTCATTGAAGAAGGTGTCAGTTTGGGGGCCTGTAAACTGTCTGAATGCATCCAGAGAGCTTGTGTGTAAAGTGATGGAAACGCATTGTGTGTGTGTGTGTGTGTGTGTGTGTGTGTGTGTGTGTGTGTGTGTGTGTGTGTGTGTGTGTAAAATGATGACGTGTCTGAGCAGAGAGAGAGCAAGAAGCGTCTTGATTAATCATGATTGACTCATTCAGAGCCCACTCGTCTTCTCCCCCTTGCTCCACATCTCCTTTATGGCTTGATTACGAAGTCGTGGTCTATCTCTCATTACCTCTCTTCCTCCTCTTTTCTCTCTCAACCTTATTTTCCCATCTTTTCTCCCCTCTCCTTCTAACTCCTCCTCAGTCCCTCCTTCAGCTCCCAACCTGCTCTGCCAGTTTACTCAGCCCTTCCTCTGAAAGGAGGCTATGAATCTCTGTCATGTCCCCATCCATCCATCCATCCATCCATCCATCTCATCTATCACTGTTTCCTTCTCTTTTCTCTCTATCACTCACTTCTCCTTCCTTGTGACTTTTCTGTCTAAACCTTCTTCCTTTGTTGAAAGGCTTCCTGTATTCATCTTCATCTCCCCTTTCCTTCTCCACACTAGAATGTTTTGTTACTCTGTGTGTGTGTGTGTGTGTGTGTGTGTGTGTGTGTGTGTGTTGCTCATTTAGATATCTGAGTGTGTGCACAGACGAGATAAAACTCCTCAGACCCATATCAGACACGTTCTCCTCGTTCCCTGACCTTCCTCTTCTCCATCTCACTCCTTCCTCAGATATTTCCATCTGTTTCAAAACTCCTCCTAACCTTCGCCTCCTGTCTCATTTTCCATTCCCTTCCTCCCCTCGCCCAATTTCTCCCACTCTCCTTTTTCTTCTTTCATCTCCCATCACCGTCTTCATGTTTGACACATAACCGCTCTTTCCGTACCTCTATTACTCTCCATCTATCTCTGTCTCTCCTCTGCCTATCTTTTTTTTCTAGTCAAAGCCGTCCTTTCTTTTTTTGTTTTGGAATTGGGTTTAGAAACTTCTGGGTGATAAAACTGTTCAAATTCTTTCTCTTCTTGCGGTTTCTGAACCCTTCAGCTGACGGACAAATGAAATTGGGATATTTTTGTGAAATGGAAACCTTTTTCCCTTTCATTCCACTTAGATTTTTTTCTTTAGGTATAAGACAAGGAATCATTTTGCCTCGTGTTATTTCAACAGATCCAGTGTGTCATGGAACGTAAGATTTTTTGTTGAATCATTTTCTTTATTCTTGGGACATTATGGGTCGTGTCTGAGTGAACATGCTGATCTCAGGTCAGACCTGCTCATGTTTACTAATTATTCTAATGGCAGCAACATTGTGCTCCACATCAATAGCTTCAATCATCATCATCTTTATTTATCAAGCGCTTTCCATCAATGAGAGATTGAACCAAAGCGCTGTACACTCAACAAAGATATAAAAGTAAAACAACAGCAACCGTGCAGTAACTCAGATGAAACAAAATGGATTAAAACAATAAAGATATTAGTTAGAAGACTAGATAAGAACGACTAAAAGAAGGCTAGTAGAGTGCCATGGTGTAAACATGGATATTCAACCTGCTCTTAAAAATGATAAATGACCCGCACTTGTATAGCGCCTCTCAGAGTAAGGACTCCAAAGTGCTTTACACTACAGTGTATCATTCATCCATTCACACACACATTCACACACTGGTGTTGATGTAGCCACAGCTGCCCTGGGGCGCACTGACAGAGGCGAGGCCACTGAGCACAGGTGCCACCAGTTCCTCGGACCACCACCAGCAGGCAAGGTGGGTTAAGTGTCTTGCCCAAGGACACAACAGCAGAATTCTCTGTCCGGAGCCGGGATCGAACCTGCAACCTTCCGATCACTGGACAACCCGCTCAACCTGTTGAGCTACTGCTGCCCCAGAGAGGGTGCTTGTCTTATCTCTAATGGAAGGTCCTTCCACAGTTTGGGGGCCCAGACCGAGAAAGCCCTGCCACCTATGGTTGAGCACCGCACACGCAGAACGACCAACAACTCCTGCTGTGATGACCTCTAAGGGCACGATGGAGTGTACGGGTGATTAAGTCAGAGAGGTATGATGGTGCACGGCCCTGTAGTGACTTGAAGACAAACGTGAGTACCTTGAACTTGACTCTAAAAGAGGCCGGAAGCCAATGCAGATGAGCCAAGATTTGTGTGATGTGTTCATGCCTCCTGGTGCCAGTCAGGAATCTGGCTGCAGCATTTTGTACCATTTGGAGCTGAGCTAGAGCAGCTTTGCAGTTTTGAGTAGAGGGAGTTGCTGTAATCTAATCAAGAGGTGATAAAAGCATGGACTAACGTCTCCAGGTGAGCCCGTGACACTAGTGGCTTAATCCTGGAAATGTGGCGGAGATGAAAAAAGCAGCAGCGAACTAATATGAGCATCCAGCTTTAGTGCTGCGTCCAACTTCACACCTAGACTACTAACTAGCTCTTTCTCAAAGGGTCCGGCTCTGAAGCCGGACTGGAACACCTCCAAACATCCATGCTCATCCAAAAACGCAGCAGCTGCTGGTACACACACTTCTCGAGCGGTTTGGAGGTGAAAGGCAGTTGTGGCACCGGCCTAAAATTAGCCAGCACTGACAAATTAAGGCTAGTTTTTTTTTTAACAGAGGAAGCACCACCGCATGCTTAAAAGGAGACGGCACTACACTTTCCTGCAGGCTGCTGTTAATAATAGCCAGAGTAGAGGGGCCCAGTGTAGGAAAAGCCTCTTTGAAGAGCCTAGCTGGCAAGGCGTCCACCGGAGAGCCTGAGGGCCTCATTCTAGAGACCAAGTCCTCAAGCTCTAAGAGACGTACTTGGTTAAAAGCACTAACTTGCCAGCCGGGGGTGTAATAACTTGTGAGTCCAAAACCCGGGGTGAAATCCTGGATCTAATATCTGCCACTTTGCCCACAAAGAAGTTGAGTAAATCGTTGCATTTAGCGACCGAAGGCTCAAGGACCCCGGGAACATGCACAGACAATACAGAATCAAGTGTTTTAAACAAGATATGAGGATTCTAGGAGTTGGCTGAAATGATGTCAGTTCAATAAAAGTCTTGCTTGATGTTCTTGGGACTTTTGGGGGAACTCACTCAGAGCTCCTAATATTAATAATAAAAATTAGAATCCCATCACCTGTCCAACACAGCCCTTTAGTTTGGCATTGCTGAGCTCCCATCTATTCCCAGTCAGCACCAGTTAGCAGCTGTTTTCCTTTTATTCAACTTCTGACTTCTGTAAATGATCCAGGAGGATTTCAAAAGCTGGTTTGGTGTTTCTTCCTCTTTCTCTTTGGGCTAGTCCCTTCAGGTGTTGCCGTAGTGAATCATCCGTCTCCACTGAGTCATATCTTCTGCGTCCATTCCCTCATAAGAACACACTTCATGTTCTCTTTGACCACATACAAAAATCTCCTGTTTGGTCCCTTGTTCAGCTTCCTGCCAGGTGGCTCCAACCTCAGCATCCTTCTGTGTAATCATTGTCTACTCCTCTGGACATGTCCAAACCATCTCCGTCTGTCCCCTCTGACTTTGTCCCAAATGCAATGAGCTATAATGAGCTGTCCCTCCGACGAAGGCAGAAACAGGTAAAAGTCTGCTGAACTGCATCTGTCTGGAAAAATCTCACAGCAAATTAGCTTCTGACAGCCAGATGCTGCAGGTTCAACTACAGAAAAGTCACATGACTACAAGAACATTCATCAGGCATAAATGAAAAGTGAATTTGGTAAATTATGTGATTTTGATTGGAGCCCATAGATATAACTAGACAAAAGCCTAAACACAACACATCCTAGTGGCTAGTTGCAGTGCAAGTTGAAGCTCCGCCCCTTCCTTGTAAATACATGGGAAATTATCATAACAAAGGACTTAAAACACACCTGAACTATTTATTTCCAGATGCAAACTTTTTGTTGGCTCACATAATAAACTATTTCTGTTGTAAATACATTTAGTCATAAGTAGTATTCAGTGCTTAAACATGCGATGATTGGGTGCGGGTGAGTTGGTGATAAAAGGAAAGTCACGACTTTGGTTTTTAATCACCAAAGTAAAGTGAGATACTTTTTTTTTAATGTATACTTATAGAGGAGTCACACTCATGATTGTAGCTCTTTTGACCTTATATGTTTCTAACTTAAGTTTTTATGATTTGCACAGAAATTACATAAAGATTAGGGAAGAAAAGCTCATGCTGCAGTTTTAATGCAAACAGAGATGTAGACGTGCACAGATGATGAAAACTAGTTTTCATAGAACACAAGTCAAATCAGGAATGCTGCAGTGAAAACAGAAACGGTGACAACAGGGAAGGATACCATACTACAAATAGGAAAATGAGATATTCACTGACAAAAAGAGAAGGAGGTGATGAAAAATAAGAGACAGAACTTACAAACACATAATCTAAATGTACAATAATAATAAAAAACAATGACAGGTTTTGTTGTGGTTTGATTTCAGGGTCAGGGATGTGTGACACAGCTGTCCTAATGACCAGTAGAGCTGTTATGTCATCAGCGTGTGAGATGTGGTCTGCATACGTCTGGGTGGCGAAACACATTTCATTCGAAGGTTCCAATGACGGGTCAAAGGTAAATCACGCATCATAAAATGCTACGAAAACAAACCCGAACTCAGGAACACAGAAAAAGAAACAACAAAGTGTTATATTTGGTCAAACAGAAACAATAATGTTGGCAAATCTCTCCCAAACTCTCAGTCTTTTCTACACTTTAATCACATTTTTTGTGAAATGCAAAACAATTAAAAAAAAAAAGAAAACTAAGTAAAATTTAAAGTGAATCTAAAACAAGACCTGCTTTGGCTGTCTGGTGGCTTTCTAACACTAAAGCGCACGTTATGTGATTTTTCCCTGAGCATTACCTCATGATCCTTTGTAACAACCCCCCATACTGCCGGGTATGGAGCCCCCCCACCACCAACACCCCCCGCCCTGTGTTTAGTGGGTGCCTATGACATTTCCTGCTTGTCACTTCCAATCCTCACACACACACACACACACACACACGCACGCACGCACGCACGCACGCACACACACGCACGCACACACACACACACGCACGCACACACAAACACCTTTACCTGTATTAATTTAGCATTATTTTGTTTAGATGTGCATTATCACATCTTTCGATGTTTTTAGAGACAAGCCTCTAAAATAATTTACAGCAGCAGCTCAGGAGGTTGAGCGGGTTGTCCAGGAATTGGAAGGTTGCAGGTTCAATCCCAACTCCCGCAAGAGAATGCTGCTGTTGTGTCCTTGGGCAGCACACTTAACCCACCTTGCCTGCTGGTGGTGGTGGTCGGAGTGACCGGTGGCGCCTGTGTATGGCAGGCCTCGCCTCTGTCAGTGTGCCCCAGAGCAGCTGTGGATGGATTAGTGCTCACCAACATACACACACAGACAGATTTCAGAACAACATTTGAGAGTCATGGGTCTTTTGTGCATGTAGACAAATTTTTAGATGTTTTGAGTTCAGCTCATGAAAAATGGGCGCAAAATCCAAAGTGTTGCATTTAGATTTTTGTTCAGTGTGGCTTTTCCATGCCTCTTAACAAAGTGCTAACATAGTATAGCTATAAAACAAAACTAAAAAACTTTATTAAGTGGTTCTCTCGCATTTGTCTAAAGATCTCCACCGGTAACGCGTTTCAGACCAAAAGCAACTATTGAACCATCTGGTTGTCGGTCTCTGCGAACCACCTGGGTCCTCCACTCATTACACACTCATGTATAAACAACACATCACCACTGGTGTAGGAGGTTCTCCGCTCAGTAACGTCAAAGAAGCAGAAACAGTCAGCTGCTACCACTTCAACTTTAGCGCAAACTACCAAAGTCCCAAATAGAAAAACATCATTTGAAGTAAAGGACAACAAGAGACATTCGGGTCCAGAAAACAGCGACTGGTGTTTAGCACTATCTCGTTTTGCCCGGTGTTGTGGGTTTCTGGTTCTGGCAGAAATGTCTCAGGGGTGATACCCGAGGGGAGGGGTGAGTGTTCCATGACTGTGTCTGTGTTCAACACCTAGCTTGTTCTGTAAATTTGCTAAAGCAGCTTTAACTAAAAAGGAGTTTGGAAGCTTTTTAACAGGTAATGAAATGTTTATAAGATGAGAGGGTTTCAAGTCTAATGAGCTTTGAAAGAAAAGCATCTGGACTTCTTTGAGTTGCTTGAAGACGTTTTACCTCTCATCGAGAGGCTTCTTCAGTTCTAAGGTCAAATGGTGGAGAGTCCCAGATTTAAACCCAGTGGGAGTTTCCCCCCGAAGAGGGAACAAAATACCCCCGATGATCTTCTACATAAACACATGAGCCAAGGTGTGGTTCAAGTCTTTAACTTTTCAGAGCTTTAATCATTTATCATCTTGATTCATTTGTTTATGATGAAAATCTGCCAACCTGGATCTAGAACCTGTTCATGTTGCAGTGGAAGCTGCTGGTTCCACAGCTTGCTCTGATGTGCTGTTGGTGTGTGTGTGTTGACAGTTCGTGGGTTCATGACCCGTCCCGGCCCATCCAGGTCCGTCCCGTCTGCCACTCTGGTCTCACCCAGCAGCAGACTCACCTGTCCCACGTGTCCCCGCTCTGTCTGCTCGTCTCTGTTGTTTCTGGAAAGCACTTTCATCCTGATCCTCATCACTAATTCATCCACTTACAACCTCCATCCATCAGCGCCGGATCAAGTCTGAAAACACCTCGGGCTAACTCTCTGAAATAGTGGTCTGGCTTCCTTCTCTCACCATGAAATCTACTCCCATTTTTTTTATCTCGTACCAGAAAAAATCCTTAGAATTCAGCCACTTTCTCTATTTTCCATGTTTCCTGCCTCCTTTAAACAATGTTTACACTGTTCCTTTCTCCCCTTATTTCTCCTCTTTTCTATTTCTAACCTCATTCATCCAAGCTCTGCTCTAACAGCAGGAATTACTCTGTGCGCCAATGACAAGATAATGGCCTCCTTGTAGTTACTTTCTTAAACACAGTAATGCTAATGTTGAATCCTCTCAGCTGCCTTGTGTGCTTCACAAATTTATTCCTGCCAACGTTTTCTCCTGAATTCTAATTTTATTGGTTTTCTATTTTTTCCCCCCTCTTTGTTGTTCATATAAAAAATTTATATGAGCCTTCTGCAGCGCTGTTGAAGGGAGATCAAGGTTGCAAACAGTCTGAACTGCTGCTCGTGCTGCGGAAGATATTTAGACTTTTTCACATCGGGGGAATTTCATTTTGAAAGAGTTTCTTTTTCTCCCGTTATGGTCTGTAGCTGCCATTCAGAGTCCTTTGTATGATTTCAGAAATACATGTGGTGTCAGGCTGTGAGATGTTTGTTCACTTCTGGAATACTGATTTCTCAGTGATAAACCTGTTTTCAGCTGACATCTGTGATATGCCACCCAGCGTTTGCTTGCCAGCCCACGGATCAGCAATTAGAACTCCATTTCAGTCTGTAACACACGTTTTTATTCAAACTGGCAAAGAGGCTGTAGAGAATTCAAGGTCTGTTGGTCCAATGTTATTTATTTATTTGCTCAGACGAGGATCTGAGCAACTATTAAACACACTAATGTTCATGTTTTTAATTAAGTTTAACTTTCTCCTGATTTTATTTCTCGGGTTAGAGGCTCTTCAAACATTCCTTTTCCTCATCGCTGCCAAAAGTGTTTCTGACTTTATTAGTTAAGATTTGTTCCCAGATTGCATCAGACTTGTTTACGCTTGGCTGTAAACTCCTGCTGCTTCATGAGGTCTCGTGAAAGCTTCTCTCAGGATAATTTTCTCTTTCAGGTCATGCTGGTGTTGTTTCTTAATTTGTGCACACCACAACCTTAGAATCCACCAAGTTCTTTTGCAAGGTGTTATTTTTTTCTACGTTATAGGGGACACGTTAGGCTAAACTCACCCTTCGCACCCTTTTGTGCTTTTATGTTGGTATCTACTGCCTCTTTAACCACTCGGACTTGAAAAAAATTAATCACTTTGTTTTCGGTTAGTGTTCGATTTTAGGAATTATGTGCCTAAAATAGGCTGTTTCAAAAAGGCCTCGTTTGTGATGTCACAAATGGGAAGAGTAGACTAGACCCTCTTTCCACGTGCGAGGGAAAGCTGTGGCTCAGTGTGTGTGTGTGTGTGTGTGTGTGTGTGTGTGTGTGTGTGTGTGTGTGTGTGTGTGTGTGTGTGTGTGTGTGTGTGTGTGTGTGTGTGTGTGTTAGTTAACACATAACTCACCCAGCAGCAAAGCCAGACAAAAAAACCTCCACTTTTTTATCGCTTCCAGGTTGGTAACAAGATGGCGCCTATGCTTGGATTAGCCGCGGTCACTGGTCACTTTTTCAAACTTTTCTCTACTAACCTCCTCCTTTCCGCCTTGCCTCTGTCTGCGATCCTCTTCGGTGGTGCCCTGGCTACCATCTCCTATGATGGTTTGTCCCCAATCACCCAAGGCCCGCTGAGGATCAATCTTTTATTTGTTTACGTGAGCAGCGTGCTGGCTTGGAGTCAATCGATGGTTCCGACTTGAATGCCTCCAGCAATGTTTCTCCAATCCTGGGAACGAGCAGGAATCCAGGTGAGAATAAGACTTCTCTTAAAAGGAACTCCAACTATGAGGATGTGTATGCCCTAATAAGCCACACATTTTCTGTTGTACCAAACTATGTTGTTAGAAACACACTAAATATTGCTGTTTATTTATAAATCTATAATATTTTGTTCTTTTTTTGACATACGTAGGATGCCATGCTTTCCGCATGCAATGCACTCTGGGGGCGATGACGTATATTGGTTGCTCTTGGAAGAATAGCTATTGATGCTGGTGATTGTTTACGTGCTCACCGTATTAATAATTAAGTAAAATGCTGCATTGTGCTGCTTTTGGATGTTATTTCCATTCAAAGGGCAACAAGGGGAGTGATGTGAATTTACACGGCTTTCCCATTGGCAAAAAGAGGAGAAAGTAGTGAGAAGATGCCTGTGGACGGACACAACTTCCCAAAGATCCACGGCTGTGTTCCCAACATTTTTCTCCTGATAGGTTTGAGGCTTCATAGTCGACCACAACTACTTCAAGAGCTTGCGCTTGGGTATAAGAGAAGGTGGAAACTAAATGCTTTACCGACCATTTTCCCATAAACGCCCTTGGAGAGACAAGAGACTCTAGACACTCTCCTGAGCCGACGACCCGCTCCTGCAGCTGCCGCTTCTGTCACGTTGGGCGGACCATCAAACACGCCACTCGTCATGGATGGAGCTGAACATTTACCTCTCCCGTCAGTAAAACGAGCAGTAGGTGTAGCAATACAGTGTTCTCCAAATATATAATATCTGCAAAAATGATTAAAGTAGTTTTACTGAATATCCCAGTCATCTATAAAGCACACGACAGCTCTGGATGCTAATATTCTCCTAAATCATCCATAATTGGATACGTTTGATCACACGATAGTTTACCGTTAACTTCTGCTGACAAAAATGTGAGCTCTTGACAACAAACACTTTCACTCTCAGTTACCATGGAGACACATTTGCCGCACACCACCGGTTTTGTCCAGCACTCGCTTCATCCCGCCCTTCTTGCTCTTCATTTTGATGCTTTGTGAGACATGGTCAGTGATGTCATCATTAATGTTTCACTCTGGTTCAAACTGAAAAGGCTGAACAGATGACATGTTTATGTCGCTGAACAGTCACTACAGGGTCCCAAAGCCGGCCGGTATAACTGAGGTACAACCATATGGCGTCACTACCCAAAGTGCATTGCGATGCTAACAACAATGGTGACCTACGAGTTAAACTATTTTTACAAATTTTATAAAAATGAAGGCATTAGGAAGGTTTTTTACACCACTTTAATATAACTAATACTAACATTTATCTTTTAAGAACCACAAGGTTTTGTAACCTGGCTTCCTTTTAAAGCGTGGTTTATCTAGTAAACATCGGCGTGATCTTTTAGCTTCTTGATCTTTGTTTGGCGACCAGAGAGCTACTCCCGTATTACCGCCAGGTCGCGATGCGGCCCGGTTTCTCCGTCCAAGTCTTCTAAGGTCTGTTTATCCTCATTCTTCAGTGGTTTCTCCTCCTGTTCCCTCCGCGAGGATTCATTCTGCTTCAACACCCATGATTTCAATCAGCAGGTGATTAACGGGCTTTTGCAGAGCCTGATGAGCTGCTGCACAGGTGATTCAACAACTGAATCTTGTGTGTTGGAGCAGAGAAACCACAAAACCTGATGGATACCAGCCCTCCAGGACCAGGTTATATCATCCCTGATCTAAAGGATCTTCTGACCTTCTTTAACTCTGCGGTCAGAAACTACAGGGTTGCCTGTTTGTCCAACCTGGTGGTCCAGAGCAAAGGGAATCCCAAGATGTCGTTTAACACCAACAGCTTTATTGTCTCTTCTGCCTCTCCTACAACCTCCATACACTGTGATGGAGTTTCTTTCTTTCTTTCTTTCTTTCTTTCTTTCTTTCTTTCTTTCTTTCTTTCTTTCTTTCTTTCTTTCTTTCTTTCTTTCTTTCTTTCTTTCTTTCTTTCTTTCTTTCTTTCTTTCTTTCTTTCTTTCTTTCTTTCTTTCTTTCTTTCTTTCTTTCTTTCCAAGCAGGTCATTTAGACCAAAGCAAGATCTATCAGCTGGTATTTTCACACTAAGATTAATCTGATTATTCTGTCTTTTTCATCTGATCCAAACTGTAAGCAGTGTGCTAGGGGAAATGCTTCAGATAAAAAATTTGATAAACTCCAAAAAGATGTTCCTCTCTCCTGCATTAAAATGTATTGCACAAAAACACATTTTCCCTTTATTAATTTGATCAATGCTTAATGCAAACTATTACAGAACAGAATAACCTCTGCCAATGTCAGCACAGTTCTTAGAATGAAAAAAAAAAACATATCTGTCCTAGAGGACACTTTATATGACGTAACTGCTTGCCAAACATGGAGCATGTTACTCTTTTATGCAGCTGATTTAAACTTGGCAGGAAGCTCTTTAAGCTTCAGCATAATATTCCTAAATAGCTGTTCATGCCTTTTAATGTGAAGCTCTCCCTTCCTCAGCTTCTTCCTTTTTGAGCCTGTTGGCAAAATGAAGCTAAACAAAACGTGCTAATGCTTTAAGATGGGAGTGTGTAACAAACGTGTTGTGTACTTTGTGTTGCCCGAGCAAAACATCTGCACCAACATTTGGGTCAAGATCATTTTCCATTTGTGTTTGGAAACACAAACATAACCTGTACTGAAGTCTCACACAGCGTAGGCTGTAGATCTATTAATTCACACATCTGGGTAAAAGTGGAGTCGAAGGTGTTGAGGTAGATTTTATATGCAAAGAGTAGAAGTAAGTTTGTGATTTTAATGCAGCTCGGTTCTGTTTATCCCTGATTGTATTTTATCCATTCATCGTCGAGTTTCCTTCACTTATTCAAGCCAAGACATCCCACTCTCCTCTCCAGCTCCTCTAGGCGGATATCTCCCCTCACCGCACCTCAAATGCTGAGCATGGCCACCCAACAGGAGAGGCTCATTTCAACAGATCTTAGGTCTTTTTTCATTATTATTATTATTTATTGTTATTATTCAAAGATATCTCATAAATGAAACTGTCATGATTCAAATAATTTCTCCTGTCTACTCCAAGTAAACATCACATTAAGCTTTTTGAGTTCATGTTTATTTTAGGATGTATTGTTTTGATGCAAATGACAGCATAATCGCAAATATCCCTTCTGTACTTCTGGCTTTATATAGCAACCTATGCACAGGAGACAGCCCAGCTATAAATGTACAAACATAACGCTGCGCAGCTGAACACTATTTTTAAATCCACAAAAACCCCAGCCATTTTTTTGTTTTACGTCTCTAATATGTCTAACTTCAGGTGAAACCGTGTATGTCTGCTTACCTGCATCATGTCAATTGAAATAAACATTAAATCTCTTGTCTAGTTCACTTTTTTGGTTATCAGATGTAAAATTGGCAGGTTTTGTGTCGACATGCATGAAAATGGAAAGCCACATTTTTCTAAATTGCATAAAATCGGCTTTTTTCTTCTTCTTTTCTCCTGTTTGCTGTAGTTCTCCCTCTAGTTGCCCATCCTTAACTTTCACTCTTTACTTGAGGACTTCTGCTTGGCATGCTTGTCTCCTTTCCCTGCACCGATGCTTCTTTTGCCACTAGCATTGCATCCCTTTGTTTTCTTTCAGTTTATTTTTCTTGGTCGTCCTTCCCTCTCTCCTCCATCTTTCTGCAGATGGACAAATGTAGCTCTGTAAAAGGCAGGGTGCTGTTGGATTGTGATGTGGTCAGGCTGCGGTCTGTTTGCACTGCTGCTGAGGTTCGTTCTGCTAACCCGCCTGCTACTTAACCTCGTCTAGACCCGGCCGACTGCCTCAATGCTCAGTCAGATGGTTGACTGACTGCTGCAAAATTGAGGCTCCAGAGCAAATTCATCCAGGCTCACATACTTACAGCCAACGCCACAAGCCAAACATAAACTATTTTTGTGTGTCGTTAAAGACACTGACCATTGAGCTAGCATCTCACTGGGCTGCAACTGTTGGAGACTAGTTAGACAGAAATGGCATGAAAGACATTGTTTTATTTGGAATTATGATGAATTAGTATGCATGAGACTTTTGTGAAAGGTTATTTCATGGACAGATCAAATTGCGTATTACTGCACATGATTGCTGTGCAGTTATGGCAGTTAAGCAAATATGTGTCTCAAACCCTCATTTTATCCATTTGGGTAACTTATCTGAAGGCTGTCTAATATTTCTGGCACTTTTAATTGCAAAAGTAAAATTCAAAAATGTTCCAGACATTTCTCTCGTGTGCAACAACTCTGCAACTATTTTGAGACTCGTTTGTCTTGCAAATTGTTTGAACACAAACGAGACACAAGGCCCCATGACTTATGTGAGGAAATGGAGAACATTTGCAAAAAAAATTTTAGAGCCCTCTTATCATAATCTTACGTAATTCAAATGTTGCAGCTCATTGAGGACAATCTGTCCAAAATCCATGACAACCCCATTAGTTAACCAACATGTCACTGCAACATAAAGTAAACGTGTCAGTGGTGGGATTGTCACCTAGCTATGATGTAGGCATGGATTCAGTCTATGCTGGTTCAGGACTGACGTCAACCTAAACCTGTACCTACATGCTAGCTAGAGGGATAAACAAAAGGTCTGTTTTTCTAGAGTGATTAGAAGACGAGATAACAGAAGAAGAGAAGCAGGGGCTTTGTTTTGACAAGAAAAAGAAAGAAGGTGTTAAAAAGGTTCAAATTGTTAGTGCGTAGTTTCCTGCCACTAGGGGGCAGTACATACATTTCAAGGTAGTTTTACACCATATCACTGTGACTGTCACTAGTTTAAAAAAAACATTAAAGTAGATGTTGTTACCTGTGGAGCAGAAAGCATGCAACCTCAGCGTGACTCCTCAGACTTTGATGGTCCTTCAGTTAATTCCATCGAGAGAATGCGATGCTGATGCTAGCTTTCTGGCGCAGTAATTTACAGATCTGCTCGGGGTCCTGCGCCGGCCGATGACGTCATCATACTACGGCAATAACACTTGTCCTAAACATACTGCATATTTTTTTCTATTCTTCTCTTTCATGTAGGTTTTGAAGAGTTTAGCAGTTTTGGTAATAAATTCATTTTCCTTAGTACCCAAATGTTTTCAAACGTGGTAACCCAACTTCTGTAAGTCGTACGTCCAGCCAGTCATCTAGTGTGATGTCATCAACAGGCGCAGGACCTTGACCCAGCCAGATGGAAACATGGCGTCTAATATTGCGTCCCCCAAAGACACTAGACCTGCGTCTATGTACTGTAGACCCGATTTTTATGGTTATAAGGTATGAAGCCGCCAATATTTTTTTGATGGCTGGACATCATTTTATTCATTTTCAACAATGTTTTGATGGATACTCTCAGAGATTAAATGTAAAAATACAGACTATCACTTTAATAATGATGCTCAAATTGCAGAAAGGAAACTGAAACTGAAGTTTCAGTCATCAGTCCTGAGGCCCAGAGAGAGAAGCTTTTATCGAAAATACAATATTTGTCTTTTAGTCCTTCTGAACAAGTGAAGAACCTGGGTGTGATTTTTTACTCTGAGCTGACTTTTATCTTGCACATTAAAAACATCACAAAAATAGGTTTTTATCATCTAAAGAACAATGCCAGAGTCCGCCCCATTCTCTCTGGCCAATACGGAGACGCTGATGCATACTTTTATCACCAGTAGAATTGACTACTTCCGTTTTTAGTTCTTTTTTAAAACACAGAAAAGGGTTTTCTTTTACCTTGCTAACAGTTTTGTTTGTCGACTGCAAAACTTCCTCAGAGCTGATGGTGGCGTCACTTTCTTGTGTATTGTTTTGTGCATGGCTCCCCGTATGTTACAGGATTGATTTTAAGGTTCTTTTAATGGTTTTAAGTGTCTTGGTCTTGGGCTTTCTTATTTCTCAGAGTTGCTTTTATCATATGAACGCTCACAGCCTCTGCGCTCCTCTGGTAGGCGTCTTCTGGTTATCCCGAAAGTCAGGACACACACTCATGGTTAGGCGTCCTTCCAGTATTACGGCCCTCGCCTCTGGAACGAGCTGCCGGGGAACCTCAGGGTCGTAGAGAATGTTCATGTTTTTAAGACCAGGCTCAAGACCTACCCATTTAGGTTAGCTTTTAACTAATAATTTATTATGGTTTTATTATTCATTTTACATGATTATATTTTAACATTGTTTAATCATTTAATTATGTTATAATTTAATTGCCCATATGATTTTATTTATTGTTTATTTTCTTACTTTTTGTCACTTTTATTTATATATTTTTACTCATTTTAATCCAGTGTTTCTTCTGTGGGGGCCCTCTGCCCCAGAGGCGGTGGTTGACTGTTGCTGCTTGGGCGCTCTACAGGTAGTGCTTGAGTGGTGGTGGGGGTCTATGCCCTCCCTCCTCTTGGGCGTCCTGACTTGGTTGCTGTGGAAGACCTGATGCTGCCGAGGCAGACGGCTCTTATGATGGGGTTTCCTTGCCTTACCTTACTTGGCTCATCTGAACTCAGCAAAATATAAATATACTATTTTTACTAGTGTGTGTGTGTGTGTGTGTGTGTGTGTGTGTGTGCGTGCGTGCGTGCGTGTGTGTGTGTGTGTGTGTGTGTGTGACTGTTGATATTTTTAAACTGTTATTGGAATTTGGGGTCATTTGATTCTTTAAAGCAGTTTGAGTCACACTTTTGCCTGAAAAGCACTTTATAAATTGAGAAATCAACCAGTTCAGTCTGACTGCTGCCTTGTGCAGGTAAGATGCTGATAAGTGCTCTACACAATCCATCTTTAAAACAATGATAAAATCAATGAAACCTTCCCTTTGAGACTATTTTCTAGTGCAGGTTCGCTGTTCTGGTAGGAATTTTATTCCTTTCCTCCTTTTGTTTTTACGGTGGAGCAGGAACACTGTTTACTGCCACAGATTGCAGTGTTTGTCTCATTTTCCTTCGTTTCACAAGTCTTCATCATAAACATTTATTTAAACACCAGTTGGTGTGTGAGAGTGTGCTGTGTTGGTTAGCATGGTGTCTTTACAGCTCAGAAGTGTTTAGTTCTCTTCTGCAGCTCTGTGTGACATTTATATCACCACAATGGTCAAATCCTGCATGTTGGGTCTGTTTGATAAATTGCTGTCAGGGTGTCTCCTTCTTCTCACCTGTTGTCAGGTGGAAAAGGCTTTTGTTAGATTTTTGGTCTTCACGATTATTGAATTTCTTCTGAAAAAACGTCCAGAAATGTCTACATTTTCCTGCTCACATGGGTGACCTTTTGTTATTTTTTAACTCATTCACTGCCAGCCATTTCCTGATCGCTAACGGCCTTCGCTGCCAGCGTTTCTCACCGTTTTTACTTTTTTTTTAAGAGTCACAGAACGTTGCGCGCTAGGATGATGTCGACGCCAAAACAACCAAAACAAAGAGGAGACTCACCTCTTACATCAGGAAGAAGCCGTGTGTTTCGAGCGTTATCCGTTCTTTCATAATCTGTTGTTGAATTGTGATTGGCAGACGCTTTTCCGGTTCGCGCCTCACTTTTTTTTACAGGAACGGCCCAAAACGATCTCCTAACACATGGATGGTCTGCTTCCTGATCACGTGACATGTGATGTCTACGGATGAAGATCGGCTTCAGGGCTGAGATGTTTGTTCTCTCCGCGTGGGGGGCTCGTTCTGATGCTTAAACAGTAAAAAATTGCCAATGATGACTTAAGTGAACGGTTGGATCTAAAATGACGACATTAGTCGTCAATGGCAGTGAATGAGTCAACGTGTTGTCTGAAATGTCATAATAAACTTTGGAAGCAGTCCTAGTGAATGTGTGTTGCACTCTTCACATTCTCTTTCTGGGTTTAAAACAATGCTCAGAACTGAATCAACACTTTAGAGTTTTTAAATTATATTCCTTTATTGTGTGATTCTGGTTCATGCATTTATTACATCAAGACTGGATTACTGTAATTCATTACTCTCAGAAAGTCCACTTAATGTAGTTAAAAGTCTTCAGCTTGTCCAAAATGTGGCAGCTAGCGTTCTGATGAGAATTAAAAAGAGAGATCATGTCTCTCCTGTCTTAGCTTCCCTACACTGGCTACCTGTTAGTTCCATACGTTCCTAACCGAGCACGTCGCTCTCAGACTGCAGGTTTACTGGTGGTTCCCAGAATATTTAAAAATAGGATGAGAGGCAGATCTTTTAGCTATCAGGCTCCTCTCCTGTGGAGCCAGCTCCCAGCTTTAGCACGTGAGGCAGACACCTTTTCTACTTTTAAGACTAGGCTTAAAACATTTTTATTTGATAGGGCCTATGGTTAAAATCTGATGTTAGCCTCGATCTGGACAAGTGGGGGAGTAGAGGGAGGTGGAGTGTACAGTCAGCAAAGACGGCTCTCCCTTGCCCTGCCTCCAACATGCCTCCATCTAAAAGGCTAGGTTATCCAGAGTTATCTCTGTAGTTATGCTGCTATAGGCTTAGACTGCTGGAGGATACACCTATCACTTTGGACACTCTACTACTTTCTACTACAATCTGCTCTTTAACCGTATATTTCCTGCCATTTCAGCTGTTAACTTTATTTTTTCTCTAAGTGTTTTTCTCCCCAGAAGAAGCTGCAATGATAGATAATTATAGATCCACTAGGATAAATACAATAAAGTTTATCTCTCACCAAGTAGAATATTTACTAAGAAATCACAATGTAACCATAGAAACATTACTGTGTGTGTGTGTGTGTGTGTGTGTGTGTGTGTGTGTGTGTGTGTGTGTGTGTGTGTGTGTGTGTGTGTGTGTGTGTGTGTGTGTGTGTGTGTGTGTGTGTGTGTGTGTGTGTGTGTGTGTGTGTGTTCTGTCTTCTCCATCCCCAGTGAGTCGTGGAGGATGGCTGCTTATACTGAGACAGGATCCTCTGGAGGTTTCTTCCTGTTAAAAGGGAGTTTTCCTCTCCATTGACACTAAATGCTTGCTTAGTATGAGGATTGCTGTAAAGTCACTGACACCAGTCGGTGACTTGATGCAACCTGCTGGGTTCCTTATATAGGAAACTTTTTTTCTGATTGGCTTAATGAACTGGGGCCTCATTTATCAAGCTTGCTTACGCACAAAGCGGGGTGGGAAAACTGCGTAAGCAACTTTCCACGCAAAATTTGGGTTTTATGAAAGAAAACTTAGCGGAAAAATGAGCACAACTTTAAGTTGACTAAGGACCTGGCTTACACACATTTTGGACATGGAGAGCACCTGCAGTGCTGCTGCTGAGAAGGATACAATTATGAAATCCTGCAGCATTATCACTTGTACTGCTTCGTTTTCACACAGAATAAGACCCCCCACACGCACACACACACACACACACACACACACACACACACACACACACACACACACACACACACACACACACACACACACACATACACACACACACACACACAAACAATAGAACATAGAAAGGAGTGCGAGAAAGAGGCAAGTCGAAAACACATAAGAGCAGCAAAAGAAGAAGCAGAAAGTACAATAAAGAAGTCAGCCGTAACAGATCACTGCACAAGAGAGAACCATGTAATGGACTGGGACAAGACAAGGATCATAAACACCGAACAACAAAAATACAAAAGATGGATAAAAGAAGCAATAGAGATAAGGAGACGTGGATGTGGGACCAAGAACAGGACGATGGAGTTTACACGTTGGACCGCGCATGGGACTGCATCGTCGGAGAGGGGAGAGCGGGCAGCAGAGGGCGACAACGTCCTCTGCTGCCCGCGGATAAACGGAGAAGGAAGTGACGCCACCATCAGCATCAGCCTGAGGAAGTTTGCGGCTGCAAACGAAACGTAGCGAAAACACAGGTAATGAAACTGTTCTGTGTTTTAAAAATAGAATGACAGCATGGAACAGTAAAAGAATTGTTTTACCTTTTTTCGCTGATGTTTCGACTAACACTGTAGCCTTCCTCAGAGTTTCGCTGCTGAGGTGGTGGTGTCTGGACTAAGCTCTGCTGGTACCCCTCTTGTGGACTTGTTATTTGAATCCATTCTGCATGAACGAGATTGTGAACCTTGGTAGGTAGTACTGCTTTGATTTCTCAACTGTAGTTTATTCAAAATTTGACTCCACCCTTTTTTAACAAGTACTCGCAAATTTGAGCACATCACCCCATCCTACTGTCTTTACACTGGCTATCTGTGCATTAGAAGATCCATTTTAAGCTTATTTAAATTGTTTATAAATGTTTATCTAGTGTTGCTCTGTTGCACCTTTGTGAGCTTCTTCATTATTCACCTCTGTGGTATCAGATCAGCAGACCAACTCCTGAGTGTGCACAGGACTTGTTGGAAGCACAGAGGGATCGAGCCTTTGCAACGGGAGCACCTAAATTATGGAATGAGCTGCCTTTGTACATTAGACAGGCGCCCTCGATTTCTGTTTTTAAGTCACTTTTAAAGACTCACATGTTCATGTTGGCTCATTGTACAGCATGAGTTGTTGACATAGCAATCAGTTTTTTCTGACTTCATTCACTTGTTTTTAAAGGAGCAATATGTAAGAATTCTACGGTGAAATAGGGGGACGTTAGTTTTTCTCCTTTCAAAAAAACGAGTCTGCTCTGAGCTAACACTCGGCATTTGTAATTTGACACTGGTAGGCAAAAAACTCCTGAGTTGTTTGAAGAACCTAAGCAGGTAAACGGCAATGTTTTGTTTTACTCTAATATCAGGTGAAAAGGCCAGAGGCTAACATTGAGCTAACAATGCTAACGGTGAAGCAAATAGTTAGCTCTAAAATATCTCAAGCTACTTTTTCAATTACCAACAACTCAATATTACAGTGGAATGTGTGGCCTGGTGTGACGTGACGAATGGTGATGTTTTACATGCATTATAAATAAAGTTGACTTGAGTTTTCTTTTACAAAAAAAAAAAAAAAAAGAAAGGTCTATCAGAACAACAGAATTATTTTATTCTTTATAAATTCCCTTTTTGCCAAAATACCAGAAATAAGTAAAGATGAACAGACTTTTTGGGGAATGAGGTAATGGGCATAAACCTTTCTGTGCATGTGAGGGGTCAGGAGACGTAGGCAGAGAGGGAGGAAGCAGGAGGAGGGCTGCTGCTGGAGGGTGAATGTTGGAATGTTGATTTGATTAAATTCAGTTCTGTTCTGTTTGCATTGGGCCAAGTTACTCAGCTATATTTGTACGGCGCTGTCTGTGGAGTTTTAACAACAGATCAGTGGAGAGCAGGAGGCCCTGGGATTAGACTGTAAAACACTTTTACTGACAATATGCCAAGTTTTCTGTAAGATGACACTTGTTTATTGTTAATATGGTTCATTTATTGCTACTGATACTAAATTAATCCACAAATGCACCGCTTGGTCTTGAGCTCAACAGCTTGAGTCTGCGGTTGCCAGGAAATCTGGCTGATGTTCATCATTGTGTCACTTTTGACATCATAGTTACCTTAAAACTGTGTCAGGTATGAGCCCAAAGTGCTCAAAAATGTGATGCATTGGGTTCAGAACATGAAGGTAAGTTTTCCAATTTATGAAATCATGGGGTTAATTCTGGTTAATGTATAGAAAAATCCCACAGAACATTTTTGGCAATTTGAATGAAATTTCAGAAATACTGTTGTACACTTTCAAAACTATCAGAGGAGCAAGTCATGTTCAGCTTTAGTCACAAAGCTGTTGGAGTGAGGAGGGTTTGCAAACTGGATGGAAACTTTCTCAGAACATGAGCTATCACTCAGCTCATCATAATCTGGCCTGATAGCCAAAACCTGAATCAGATGGTCTTAATAAGTCACAGTCCTCTGACTTAAGTGCAATTAAACAAAAAATCAGTTAGAAACAAAGGTGCTTTTACAAAGTAAAACAAGGAACATCAAGAATCATCATTTACCTGAATGAGCCGATTCAGTTTGGTTAAAAATGTAAAAGATGTGAAGACGTACACAAAACAACTCGTTTGTGTATGCAGCATTCAAACATTCACACACACAGACATGCATGTGTGTTATATCACTTTTGACATCTTTAGTGCCTTGGAACAGTGGCTCTGGGAGCCGGACCCAGAGAAGTCGTTTAGGTGACGATGTCGGAGGTACCACGTAAGTCTAGTTTTGTTTTGTTGTTGTTGTTGTTTTGTAGTCCAAATCTAAAATGAAGGTGCTTGACAAGAAGCCTGTAATAGCCTCAGCCATAGATAGCTGTATGATGTGTGTTTTTGTGTGAGTGACGTTATGTCCTCAGCCATATAGTCACAGTCTGTGTGTGTGTGTGTGTGTGTGTGTGTGTGTGTGTGTGTGTGTGTGTGTGTGTGTGCGTGCGTGCGTGCGTGCATGCGTGTGTGCGTGCGTGCATGCATGTGTGTGTGAGAATGCTACTTGCAGACAAGATAAACAGTTAAATAATTATGCATAAATAAATCTGTGTAGATGCAGCAGAAGGACTAAGTTCCACATGCATCACTTTGCAACGGAAAACCGTTACTAAGTCTAGACAAAGACATAAAATCAATTTGTTTGTCAAAGAAATTTGTCTTTAAATGATCATTCAGTGTGCATGTGCACACACACACACACACACACACAAATCATATTAATGTATTTCTGTAAGTGTACACCGCACAAGTACCTCTGTGAAAAATTTGCCTCCATTTGATGACACATCATCTTCAGTGATAACAGCGTCCCTGAGAGAGAAAATGTCAAAGTGACACTGAGTGAGCATCAAGCCAGTCAATGCTATGTGTGTGTGTGTGTGTCCCCTGAGACTGGAGCTGGCTGACTGCCTATTCCCAAGCTGTCAGCAGACATCGACTCAGAGCACTACACTCTCACTGTGGACACACTGACTCCATCCATCCATCAGTTCAAAAACAGAGAAACTCAGAATCTAGATCGGAGCTTAATGCAGCCGGGTTCTGCCGCCTCAGTGTGAGTTCTGTTAGAGAACAGTGTGCTTCAGATCTGTTACTAATGTTGTTCTCTTTAAACATTTGCTTACTGACCTCTACCTGGAAGCCTTTGGTTTCATTGAAACTGTTGTGATTTCACTCACAACCGTCCCTCTCAGCTGCTGCAACCTTTTCAATGCCCCTTTTCCTGTGTTTGGGTACAAAAGGAAAGAGTATCAATCTACCCACTTAAATCCATTAAGACTTGGTGCAGCATGAGAGTACTTTATTCCCTTTTCTAAAGGGATCCTCTGCTCTAGATGAAAGGACAAAGTGCTTGTTGGACTGTATTCCAGGTTCAGTGTTCTTGAAACCATCTAATTCTGTCCATTAATGTCTAAAAGGAAAAAATCTCCCTACTCAAGGGCTGCCACAGATGTGCTTCCTGCTTCCATCAGGACTCTTAATGCATTTGTTCAAAGGGGTTTTTGTTTAAAACTGACCATTTAAGAAAGCATCAGGAGAAGCTCACAGTCCAGTTGATGAACAAGAACATATTCACCAAGTCTTCTCTGAGCGTGACACTCATAGCTGCACAAATAAAGTGTGAAATAATTAAAGACATCATGCTAGATCAGCAGCCTAGGATGACATCTGGTTCTGCTCACTATAGGAGCCGCTTTAGATTAAATAAATAAATATAATAATAATATACCGAAAATTAATCGAACCAAGCTCTTCAGAACACTGAACCGAACTGAATATGATTTTAGCGTACTGTTACACCCCCAACGATTATGAGTTCATACAAGTGTTTTTATCATTATAGACGTTTATCATTGTTTGAATGCTGTTTATACATTTAGCTAATTTAGGCAGTTTAGTTTCAGCTTCAGTTAAGTTATTCAGCAGCTTCAGCTGCCATTTTCAGCAATCAGCATTCAAACATCATTTCTGCACGAAATGCTATTTATCTAGTTAGAAAAAGCAAGAACTAAGACCCTAAACATATTATATTTAAAATTTGAACATCACAGCATGACTTCTGCTACATTTTAATTAATGAGATAAAAGGTGTGGCTGTGAACGAACAACTTATATGAAATGTGGTTTTATTTTCTTTCGACTCTTGGAGAGTACAGACGCTTTTTTCTCCTCTCCCTCCCTCCTCATCCCAAGGCTCTTTGTCCTATCTTGTGTGCACTGCACTTTCTGCATTTTTTCTGGAAACTGGAAATTATTAAAAATGGATTTGGTCAGTTGGTCTCAACGTGACTGACAAAATTTTTTCAACAATGAGAACGGGAGAAGGGGCTCCCGTTTGCCCCTCTGGGACAGAGCCAGCTGGGTATATCACGGACTCCTGGAAACAGTGGAACCTGATATGCCTCTCTCAACTGTCTGTAGAGAATTCTGAAGATGTCTGGATATTTGTGGTGTTGGTGTCGGGATTCCTGCTGTTTGGCCTGAGCGGTTACCTGGCTTACCAGAAAATTAACAAGCTTTCGAGAAATATTGGCTCAATCCCGGAGCTCAGGGATGGATTACACCGTGCTGTGAATGCACAAACTCATATAATTGTCGAGATGAGTCATAAGCTTGGAACTATAGCTGAGATTCAGGCTCTAGCACAGAAGTTGGATTCCATCAAGGAGCGAGTTGACGGATCAGCACGGATTGGGATAGATTAATTACGCCATTATTGGATCTAGAGGGGTTGAAGACCAACAGAACACTACGGCAGGGAGGAAATTATCTCTGTCTGTCCCCAAACAATTCTTATCTGAATCTGGTGCCCTTGGAGCCTGTGAGGCTGAAGTGTAAACTCCCCCCTCAGAAGAAATGTGGAATGCTGTCGTTGCTAATGGAAACTCTTTCTCCCTATCCCAGCCTGGGCGGGACTGTGACTGGTGAAGGCCGTGGAACCGTATCTAGGAGTCAATGCGCCCTCTAACCCATTATCTCCCTCCCCTGTCCAAACGGAGGTAATGAGCGCTGCTCATCGCGTCTGCAGACACTGAAGTGAGGAGAGTCCCAACCCTACCTTCCCACCTAGTGGACACTTATGTTGTGTAATGTCTGAAGTCTGTTGCATTTCTGTCTGAGGTGTTTTTTTGCATAGCAAAGCTACCCTCTCTGTTGAGGGTAACTCTGAAGTGCTTTTTTTCCCCTCCCCCTGACTCTATCCGCATATAAACCCTCTTGATCTATTACGGTAGCACGACTCGGGTTGCGAATGACCACAGTCACCAATTCTTGTCATGTGTCTATGTATGTATGTATGTTGTTGTCGTCGTCTTCCTCCGCTTATCCAGGTCCAGGTCGCGGAGGCAGCATCGCAACTAGGGAGCTCCAGACCTTCCTCTACCCAGCCACCTCCACCAGCTCCTCCGGCAGGACCCCAAGGTGTTCTCAGACCAGATTGGAGATGTAACCTCTCCAACGTGTCCTGGGTTGACCCGGGGGCCTCCTGCCAGCAGGACATGCCCGAAACACCTCCCCAGGGAGGCGTCCAGGAGGCATCCTGACCAGATGCCCAAACCACCTCAACTGACTCCTTTCGATCCGAAGGAGCAGCGGTTCTGCTCCGAGTCCCTCCCGAATGTCCAAGCTCCTCACCCTATCTCTAAGGCTGAGCCCAGCCACCCTACGGAGGAAACTCATTTCAGCCGCTTGTATCCGCAATCTTGTTCTGTCGGTCATTACCCAAAGCTTATGACCATAGGTGAGGATTGGGACCTAGATCGACCGGTAAATCGAGAGCCTGGCTTTCTGGCTCAGCTCCCTCTTCACCACGACAGATTGGCTCAGCGTCCGCATCACTGCAGATGCCGAACCAATCCGCCTGTCGATCTCCCGATCCCTCCTACCCTCGCTTGTGAACAAGACCCCGAGATACTTAAACTCCTCCACTTGAGGTAGGACCTCTCCCCCGACCCGGAGTTGGCAAGCCACCCTTTTCCGGTCGAGAACCATGGTCTCAGATTTGGAGGTGTTGATCCTCATCCCAGCCGCTTCACACTTGGCCGCAAACCTACCCAGCAAGAGCTGAAGGTTAGAGATGGTTGAAGCTAAGAGGACCACATCATCCGCAAAAAGCAGAGACGAGATTCTCCTGCCGCCAAACTCGACACACTCCACACCACGGCTGCGCCTAGAAATTCTGTCCATAAAGGTAATGAACAGAACCAGTGACAAAGGGCAGCCCTGGTGGAGTCCAACCCTCACCGGGAATAGATCCGACTTACTACCGGCTATGCGGACCAAACTCACGCTCCTCTTGTAAAGGGACTGAATGACCCTTAACAGAAAGCCACTCACCCCATACCCCTGGAGCGTCGCCCACAGGGTGCCCCTGGGGACACGGTCATAAGCCTTCTCCAAATCCACAAAACACATGTGGATTGGTTGGGCAAATTCCCATTCCCCCTCCATCACCCTTGCAAGGATATAGAGCTGGTCCACAGTTCCACGGCCAAGACGAAAACCACATTGCTCCTCCTCAATCTGAGATTCAACAAGCGATCGGACCCTCCTCTCCAGTACCTTGGAGTATACCTTTCCAGGGAGGCTGAGGAGTGTAATCCCCCTATAGTTGGAACACACCCTCAGGTCACCCTTCTTAAAGATGGGGACCACCACCCCGGTCTGCCACACCACAGGAATTGCCCCCGATGACCATGCAATGTTGCAGAGACGTGTCAACCACGACAGCCCTACAACATCCATA
Organism: Nothobranchius furzeri; assembly: GCF_043380555.1. Classification (NCBI taxonomy): domain Eukaryota; kingdom Metazoa; phylum Chordata; class Actinopteri; order Cyprinodontiformes; family Nothobranchiidae; genus Nothobranchius; species Nothobranchius furzeri. Next base: position 55,205,209 of record NC_091748.1, on the reverse strand, counting down.
GCCTTGAGATACCCAGGACAAATCTCATCCACCCTCCGCTGTGTAGTTGTTTGACTACCTCAGCAACTTCTGCCCCCGAGATTGGACAGTCCATCCCCAGGTCTCCCGGCTCTGGTTCCTCCTCGGAATTTGCATAAGTGGGATTGAGGAGCTCCTCAAAGTATTCCTTCCTTCCACCGTCCGACTATAGCCCCAGTTGACGTCAGCAGCTCTCCATCCCCACTGTAAAACGTGTGAGCGAGTTGCTGCCTTCCTCTCCCAAGGCGCCAGACAGTTTGCCAGAACCTCTTTGGAGCCGATCGATAGTCTTTCTCCATGGCCTCACCAAACTCCTCCCACGCCCGAGATTTTGCCTCAGCAACTGCCACTGCTGCACCCCGCTTAGCTATCCGGTACCTGTCTGCTGCCTCCGGAGACCCACAAACCAGCCACGCCCTGTAGGCCTCCTTCTTCACCCTGACGGCTCCCCAAACCTCTGGTGTACACTAGCGGGTACAGGGGTTGCCACCACGACTGGCACCAGCAACCTTGCGACCACAGCTAGCAACAGCCGCCTCAACAATCGCAGAGTGGAACAAGGCCCACTCGGAGTCAATGTCCCCCACTGTTCTCGGGACGCGGTCAAAGCTCTGCCGGAGGTGGGAGTTGAAGACCGTCTTGACAGGTTCTTCTGCCAGGCGTTCCCAGCAGTCCCTCACTATGCGTTTGGGTCTGCCAGGTCTACGCTGCATCTTCCCCTGCCATCTGATCCAACTCACCACCAGGTCCTCTCTTCACTTGGGTGTCCAAAACATATGGCCGTAGGTCAGATGATACGACTACAAAGTCTATCATCGACCTGCGACCTAGGCTGCCCTGGTACCAAGTGTACCGGTGGGCATCCTTATGTTCGAACATGGTGTTCATTATGGCCAAACTGCGGCTTGCAGAGAAGTCCAATAACGAAACACCACTCGAGTTCAGATCAGGCCGGCCGTTCCTCCCAATCACACCCCTCCAGGTCATGCTGTCATTGCCCACGTGAGCATTGAAGTCCCCCAGCAGGACAATGGAGTCCCCTGATGGAGCACTATCTAGCACTAGTCCCAGGGACTCCAAAAAGGTGTGCACTCTGAACTGATATTTGGCCCATAAGCACAAACAACAGTCAGGTTCCGTTCCCCGACCCGAAGGCGCAGGGAAGCTACCCTCTCGTCCCCCGGGGTAAACCCCAACACACAGGCATAGTCTTGACCCCAGCCCTCCGCCTCTCACCCGGAGCAACTCCAGCAAAGGAGAGTGTCCAACCCCTCTCAAGGACTTGGGTTCCAGAGCCAATGCTATGTGTCGAGGTGAGTCCAACTATATCTAGCTGGTACTGCTCAACCTCTGCCACAAGCTCCTGCTCCTTCCCCGCCAGCGAGATAACGTTCCATGTCCCAAAAACCAGTTTCCTTGTCCGGGGATCGGACCGCCAAGGCTCCCGCCTCAGTCTGCCACCCGATCCACACTGCACCGGACCCTTCATGTTTCTCCTGCGGGTGGTGGGTCCACAGTTGGATGAGCCCATGTATCTGGTTCGGGCTGTGCCCGGCCGGGCCCCATGGGCGAAAGCCCGGCCACCAGGCACTCGCTCACGGGCCCCAACCCCAGGCCTGGCTCCAGGGTGCGACCCCAGTAACCCTCCGGGCCAGGTACTCCAACTCTTCGATTGTACATCCATGAAAGATCCTTTGAACCATTCTTTGTCTCACCCTTCACCTAAGACTAATTTGTCATGGGAGACCCTACCAGGGGCACAAAGTGCCCCAGACAACATAGCTCCTATGATCATTAGGGCTCAAACTCCTCCACCACGATAAGGTGACGGTTCAAGGAGGATATATGTCTGATCTCAGAATTGTGTGAACTGAAACTCTAATTTCTCTCTGGGATTAATAAAGTATTTTTGAACTGAATTGAATTGAATTTCAACCTGAGGCTAAGGCTGAGACCATATCTGGCATTGGACAAGAAGCCGTCTTTGGCTGAGGCCTGTCCCTGAAATGCATACAGTAGGGAGTTAGTGCAGGGCCTGGCTTTGTAAGGCCGTGCACTAACTCCAAGTTTTATAAATAGTTTTATAATGTGTGTCACACACACACACACACACACACACACACACACACACACACACACACACACACACACACACACACACACACACACACACACACACACACACACACACAATCCTCATGAAGATGCAGCAGTAACAGTTTCAACAGTTTCGCCTGTTGACCTCCATGTAACTAACTTTGTCTCGATGTGTGGAGAGCACGATCCTGACTGAGAACCTTCTAGTGATGTGACATTCACGAATGAATCAAATCTTTTGAATGGGTTTTCAAAGAGAATGGTGAGAGCCGAGTCCCTGCAGAGAACCGTTCATCTTAACAAACCTCTCCGGAAGTCGGTCAAACTCACCCGCTCAAACCCCACCCACTGCTGTGACAGACGTAGGAGGAACCATAGATATGTATATAAACATGTGTTTATATACATATCTATGGAAGGAACGCTAACCAACCCCATGCGCCCTCACGGACACCGCAGGAATATGTTGCTCTTGATTCCCCCCCCACCCCCACCCCCCCACCACCTTCCCTCGCTCTCTTGGCTTCACTTCCTTCAAAGAAGCCAATCTTTTGAATGACTCTTTGAGTTAAACGACCGACTAATGAACGGCTCCCATGAAAGAGCCATAAATCCCATCACTAGAACCTTCACCAGCATGGAGAACATGACAAAATACGATGAATGTTTATATCTAATCGTAGCTAAGCTTTGATTTGTTTACAGCAGATAAAAACTGCAAAAGTCTTCATCCCCAACACTTATTTTAGGTCATTTCATCAAAGTTGTTTTAATGATGGAAATTTCACTTTTATTCTGTTATGCAGCTACTTCATCTCGATACGATGGAGAAACATTACATTCATGCACATTTTCTCAAACAGCGTAACACTTACCTCAGATAGTTCATGGTTCTGAGACTCCAGCTGACCACTGCAGGAAATTTTATTTCTGGCAGCCCAAAGGCTGAATGTGAAACTCATTGTTTGCTGTGGGCTCTCTGAACCACTTTGACTCCTGCAGTCCATCACCCTCCTTTCTTCTCTCCTGCCTCATTTCTCCCTCCTCTCACCTCAGACAGCCCTGCTCGTCCATCTGTGTTCATGTTATTTTCTGCTCACATCATTCAGTTCATGATGGGGCCGTTTCCTCATTTCACCGCAACCTGTCACAGAAACAGTTGCAGTAGTGAGCAGCAATGTGAGAGCAGAAGAAGCAAAATGATTCACAGAAAATGGGGTTGGATGCTTTTTGATGGTTAGGTAGAACGTGGAAGCGTCCCACATGGTTAACTTGACTGAGGTGACTCTTCGGGCAGGCATAACTGTGTGTGAGGCCATGCAAGTGTGCATGTCTCAGTTCAGGATGGGGTTAATATTGTGGACTGGGGTGGAAATCCCTTGTGGAACTCTTTTAGGGGCTGAACTCAATTGGAACGGCATGGCACAGGATGTGTGCCAAGTTTTCTTCTGGTGTGTGCATGTATTTGTTCTTGTCTCCATATTTTATTTATTATGCGTGCACTTTTGCCTGCCGTGACACAAAGAGAGCTTTTGTATGTTTCTGGAGTGATTTTTAAAATGTAATAAAATTAAAGGCCTAGCGTTCCTTGGAGGAATGCACATCACCCCCGGCTGTCTTTTGTGACATTGTTTTAAACATAGATGCTGAGAAGTGACAGAATTACATACTGTTTTGGTCAGTTTGTGCAAACAACATCATGTGCAAGCTCAAATATGACAAGATCTTGTGATTTTAGGGGTATGACTTCATTTCTGGGTCTTCATGCACACATCTGTTGATGCCCAGGCACCATTATTCATAATATTATTGAATGATGCACCATAGAATTAGACTCTGGACAATGCGGCAGAGGAGCCCACCTTGTAACTGGAGGGTTGCAGGTTTGAGCTCAGTTCAGGCTGTTGCTGCTGTTGTGTCCTTGGGCAAGACACCTCACCCACCTTGCCTGCTGGTGGTAGTCGGGGGGGACCGCTTGCGATAGTGTACGGCAGTCTTGCTCGTCAGCTGTGGCTACAATGTAGCTCATCACCACCAGCTTGTGAAGGGATGCGTGCATAGGTGAATGACTAGTTAGTTGTAAAGTGCCTTGGGGGGTTGAGGAACCCTAGAAATTGCTATGTAAATACAGGCCCTTTACATTTGGGTCTACTTGTGTATCCACCATCTGTTTGAAACAAGTGAAGAAGAGAAGAAGTGAGTTTAATCTCCTTAAAGGGATATTCCACCCCTAAGTAAAATTTTGTCTATTTCCTCTGACTTCCGTAAACAAACACACTAGCCACACTTCATGTTTATAGTAATTTATAATAGCCCAGCTGCATGGGCTGCATGGTGGCGCAGTGGTTAGCACTGTTGCCTCGCAGCACGAAGGTCGCAGGTTCAAAAACTCGCCTTTCTGCGTGGAGTTGCGTGTTCTCCCCATGCATGCGTGGGTTTTCTCCGGGTACTCCGGTTTCCCCCACAGATCACAACATGCCCTATAGGTTATAAAATTGTAAGTCGCTTTGGGTAAAAGCATCTGCTAAGCACATAAACATAAACAACAGCAGCACTCAAGAAATTAGATTAGTAAAAAACAATAAATAAATAAAAATAAAAAACCACCCTTACAGATAGTAATGGTTTGGTTCTTCACAACATATGGATGGGACTGCCATTTTTTTGACTGCTGTGTTGTAGCCATGCACCATGCAGCGGAGGCTTACAGCGGTGCTTTGTCGTAATGTAGTCCCAAGTAAATCGGCTCCTACAAATCCTTCGTGTTACTTCTTACTTTTTATTTGCAGTCAACATGATTATTGAGCTCATCAGGAATAATTGGTATCATTACTGAGTAATTTTAATCATTTTTGCACACAAAATGCTACTATCTGCTATTCACTTCCATTGTTTATGCTAAGCTAAAGCAGACAGACTGCTGCCAGACAAGGAGAATTACTGTGCTGGGTACAAAATGCTTTGCTTGTCACTTACCTATACGGCAATAGACACACTTCCACTTAGGGGCGGAGTATCCCTTTAAATAAGACTTTGAAATGCCCGAGTCATCGTTTTTCCATTTTCTTTACTTTTTTTTTTTTTACTCCCTTCTGTGATTTGACTCTTAGCTTTGTGAAGTGTAGGAACCATCTTTTGAAAGGGATTTTTAACGTTGCAGGTGTTTTTGGCATACACTGTTTATGGATCCACAAAATCCCGAGCTGCATGTGGAAAGACCTGGCACGATCTAGTGACAGGTGCTCCAGATGATCCAGCCTGCTTTCACCAAAATAAAATCGTATTAATAAAGTGTTTTTAATAGACTTATTACATAAAACACATCTTGCAGAATCTCACTTTGTATGGTTTTGTTAAAACTAAAGATAGCTGTAAAAAACAATTGAAGCAAGGAAAACTTGACCTCTATAAAAACCTTTTGACTGTGTAGAGAAGATGTTCTTACATTTAATTAGAAACCATAGAATGTGAAATGTCATAAAGTATGAAATGTCACATTAATGGATCTTTGAGTAAATTTAACCAGAAGATTGGATCTTTTTATTGCAGGGATTGAGCAACACTTCGTATCAACTCCAAGAAAGAGAGAGAGTCAGGTTTAAAAAGTTAAAAGATTTATTTCTAAACAAATTAAACAAGACTAACTTTAAACACTATGTGTATGATGAACTAAGGTGGAGTAAGACTGAGGATGGTGTATGTGTGAACATGTTCAGAACCAGCAAATCCGGAGAAACGATTAGTTCTGATGGGAGTGAGATGATGTTTCGCTCTAAGCTTTGGTTTGGAGATTGTAACACACATTGAGACGCCATGTGTCGGTCTACGCACCCCAACGGAAGTCCCCGTTTAGATCCGGAATGTCGGACGTCCAGCTTGGACCCTCTTGGAACCGACGCCTGTAGATATGCAGCGGTTGCCGACCCTTCCAGTCTTAAGTTACTCCCAGGTCACGACAGTTTATTGGCATCAGCGAGACCCTGAAGAGTGTCATGATGGTTCCGCTTTTATTCTGTTGCAGCAGGTGGAACATGCAACAGATTTAATCCAGCTTGTCGTTCGGTTCTTTTGGCTTTAAGAGGAAAGTTACGGATTGGCCACTCCGATAACTTCTCTGGAACGCTTTGAACTCAAGTTAAGATGACGTGGGACATAGTTTTATAATTTGGATGTTTTGATTTATGGTCGAATCAGACTTTGACACAAAAGGAGATTTACCAAGCACCAACAAAACCACGCCTCGCGTCAGATCTGGAAGGTTCTAATTGGATCAGAAAAAGGAATGTGTCATGTCATTTTAACATTACGTGTGATCAGTCTAGTGTGTCGTTTAAAGTTATAGTACTTATTATATACTATCATAGGATTATAATATCAAGTAATTAATATTGTCATTTCACAGATTGATTGAACATTAGCTTCACATGATTACTTGGACTCTTTGTCTTCTTTCTTCTTTCTTGTGCTGTCCGAGGAAGCAACAGTTTAGATGAGAGCACAGAGCGTGAGTGGCCTTGGCCATATCTTGTAGATTAGGCTTGTGTCAGAAACTTGTGTTTCTGCTTGGGCAGAGCAAATAGAGCAGGGCCTTTAGGTTAGAACCGGACAATTTATCAAGCTACAACTGTGAGTGACGATAATGAAATGATTCAAACACAAACCAGATCCCAAACTTGAAACATTGAATTTATTTGTATAAGACATAATTGAGCCATCTTGTTGAAAACAGCTCTTTCTAAACTCACAAAGTGGTAGTGGCTGACCAGAAATAGTGGAAATAAAGTAGAAAATGGGACTATAATGAGCGCTCTGGCTCATATTCAGCTCTCAGTGAGGCTGTGGCTTTGTCACGCCGGTTGCTGCCAGTTTCCATTACTTAATGCCGATTCCAAACCCGCTGCACTTGGGCTTGGAGTGCGCCGGTTGCTCGAACGGTCTTGGCACGCTAATGTTCAGAACACCTCACTCGACAAACACTGTGTCAAGAGAGCAACTGTGGAGTAATGTGAGTAATGGGGATTTAGGATCGTTTTATGCTCCCTGGGTCTGTTTCTCTTTATCTCACAGGCGTCAGATCACAACCATAACAGGAAAAATTAACGCACTGGTTCTTATGGATAAATGTAATTGGGGACTGCGTAAGGTTTCTTAACCTTTATGTTTAATGTTTCTCTTCTTCGCATCTTTGTTGTGGTTTCATTGCCGTAGCAACCAAATGTAGTTGTCTGCTGATGATGAAGAAGAGCTGGGGCTCAGTAGCTCTGACTCTGATGTTTTGTGGGTGATGTTCCTGTTGCACTAGATTTAGGAGGCCTTATGTGCTCATACTAACCTAACCTAGCCTACTAACCTCAGCCTGCTCTTCTGTCCATATTTTTGTGGTAACTAACATCATGTCCTGGGTGGAGCATGGTGGTGGCAGCATATGTGCAGAACAGTCCAGCTTGATCATTGAAAATTCGAAGCAGGAGAGCCCACATCATCAGGTCACCTGCTAGCCAGTTTCCTGACTGAGGGATTTGTGCCAGAGCGAGGCCTGGGATCTGGCTCGATCATGGGTATATGTGTGCAGCATTGTTGTGGGAGTGTGTTGCAAAGTTATGGAGAGTAGTTTCTAAATTTGCCATAATTCCAGCCACGTCCCTGCTGTCTTCTCTCCTGGAGGAGACAGCAGTTTTGTCAGCAGAATACCTTAAAAGTTGCTTGAGTTCTGCTGATAGGTTGCAGTAAAAAGGAAAACAAGATCAGTTGTAGTTTGGGAGAAGCATCTGAAGTTATTCCAGTTCTATTTCATTCTCTGAGTTTGCAGTTAAGTCACTGGATGTCTACCTTTTATCCTTCCTTGTGTCAACAATCAAATAATTTGATCATTTCATCCAAAACCTGCAGGAAAGTGAATCCAGAAGATCAGGACGACCATTAGCTTTTCCTACCCTGTTAAAATCATGTGCTGTGGTGTCTCTGGCATGGAAATTAGGTGGAACACACACACACACACACACACACACGCACAAAATGCACATGCACACTTTGATTTCAGATCTTCCGTGTTTAAAACAAACACTGGGAGTCCGGTACCATCTCCAGTTTTTTAGGAAGATTAAACTGAGCTCATCAGTATCCTGGCACAAGCGTAGCTATTGACACACAAATGATTATAACGTAATCTTTTTGGTGCCAGAATAGGTTTGTACTGATTATCTTAAGTGAGCATAGGGTTCTGCAACACCATCTGGTGGGGCCCTTCCTCACTGGCCCCTATTGCAGAGACGTGGCTGGTCATCTGTGTTAAAACGGTTCAGTACGTTAAAATAAATGGTAAATGGCCTATTTTTGATATGGTGCATTCTAGAGCCCTACAACCCCCCAAGGTGCTTTACAACGCAATCACTCATTAACCCACTTACACACACATTCACACCCTGGAGGTAATTAGCTACAGTGTAGCTTCAGCTGCCCCGGAGCGCACCAACAGAGATGAAGCTGCTGTCTCCGAGCACAGGCGCCACCAGTCCCTCAGACCAACACCAGCAGGCAAGGTGGGTTAAGTGTCTTGCCCAAGGACACAGCAGCAGAATTGAATGCTAGCAGCGGAGATCGATCGTACAACCCTCCGATTACTGGATAACCCGCTCTACCTCCTGAGCTGCTGCAGAATACGTTAGATCAAAATGCTAACTGAAATGAGCAAACGTGTTGGAAAATAAAGATACATGCTTTTGTCAGTGCATCTAAAATGCCTTTCATTTTGTTGTTTCTATCTGAAGCACACACACACACGCACACGCACGCACACACACACACACACACATGCACACGCACGCACACACACACACACACACGCACACGCACGCACACACACACACACACATGCACACGCACACACACAACACTCAGATTTAGTGTGTATTGTGTGTTATACAGTGCACAAATGCTCTGTAACCCCAGCTGATCAAGGTATCTCCAAGGAATCCCTAAACATGGCATCATGAATTTTTCAACACTGACATCCACCATCTGCACCTCGGCCAGCCCAAACACACACACACACACACACACACACACACACACACACACACACACACACACACACACACACACACACACACTGCATCCTGTATTTCTCACATACACATACATTCTTCTGTCTACTCTCATCCATCTCACCTCTGTGTGTGTGTGTGTGTGTGTGTGTGTGTGTGTGTGTGTGTGTGTGTGTGTGTGTGTGTGTGTGTGTGTGTGTGTGTTGTTAAACATTCTGCCTGTGATCCCCACAATGCCTGCTAGTGCGGTTTACACTTACATAATGCATTCAAAATATTTAGCACAAGGGGGAAAGAAGTGAAGTTTAGGCAGAGATGTATTAATATTCCTGTTTGATTAGTATTTTCGTTAAAGCTACAAACATTTTTTTCTATTTCCTGAGAAAGGCTGGATTCACATCAGATCTGAGTCACATGAGGCAACGGGATCAAAGAAAAATAAAGGAATCAAGCAGCATGCAGAGATGAAATTCAAAACACAGCCATTGGTTTGTTGCACCGCTGCAGGATAAATTAGCTGTAGCAAAACAGATTTAGGTTTAATTGGGAAAAGTAAGATGAAAACAAGCTTTATGCAGCAAAATTCTCACTATTATTGATCAATGGGAATCTTCATTTATTTTACTTGTCCAACACCTCGCTACAGCTTTTATTAAATTGGTATTTTGTCCTTTTGAGGTGCGTTTCTGTGTAAAATGTATACATAGTTACCATCAGCCTTAGAGGAATGTCTTTTACCTGTGGACTGATAAGCTAACAGCTAGTTAGCCATGAACCATGTGTATTGCTCCTGTCCTAAAACAGCTCCAGTCTCTTCAGTGATTTGTGCATTGTTCCAACTAAATCATATATGGTTGTCTATCTGGAGTTATTGAGACATCCTTCAGACTGGGGCAGATTTTACCAGAGGTCCCATTGTTGTGAGTAACCTTGAGCTTTGGCTGGCTGCTTCAATTTTAGTTTTATTTACTTTATTTTATCCATTCAAAAGTAAAAAAAACAACAGAATATAAATAGGAACACAAAACAATTAGAATGAAAAGAAGCAGAGAGAAGAAAATGTACTATTGGCCACTTTCCACAAAATATAATCAACATTAAATTTCTGTTGAACTTTTCAGACATAAGCAGGTTAATTTTTTAACACCTGCCTAAACTGATTGTCAAACAAAATCACAGAAACTGTCTTAGTTTATATGTTCATAATTACTCAATTCATTAGATTTAATACACATTTTGAATATATTGGGTGTCCTTGAATTTTTTACTTCCATGTTAAGGTTGTTCCATAATTTAACATCTTATAGATTAACACTGAATTCCTTTATGGTTCAAAAAGTGATTTACAGACTTTGTTTCATTTCAGATTATAAGTAATTACTCTCTTTTCAAACATTTTCTGAATATTTGCTGGCGTATTGTTTGGCTTGAGATAATCATTTAGTTATACGGCCCAGAAGTATTAAAAAAAAGTACTTCACATGATACAGCAATGGCCTCTTCTAAAAGTCTGAAATGCTCCTTCGCTGAAATTCAATTTCTCATCATGTAAGTGAGTTTTTATTGTTTGAATGCCTTTCATCAGACCTCACTGGTATCTTTGTGTGGTTTGTGTGTGTTTTGTCAAAAGAACAAAACTTTATACGTAGCGTCTCTCAAGAACAAAATCACGAGGTGCTTCACAAAAACAGAAAAATTAATTAAAATATTCAGAAGATTTAAAAAGTATCATAATAAATAGGGAAAAATGGGGGAAATTATAAATGTAGATTAAAAAAATGTGAGGAGAAAAACATTTAAAAGAAAAGGTATCACGGGATCCCATCATCCATCCATCCATCATTTATTTATTAAGCACATTTAAAGAGTTTCAGCTGTCCAACGTGCTGTGCAGGAGGGCCAAAGGCAAAAAATAAAAATAAAAATAAAAAACTGCGGTTGGCCACTACAAAATCAGAGAGATGGAAAAGTATAAGTTAGAAGTAAAAAGGGCCCAATTTGTACTAATCCTAGATGAAGAAAACAAGAACCTAGCCGAAGCTAATACACTTCAAACAAAATCAGTGGACATATTAACAAAACAATGTCAAACTTTATTTTGAGATAATAAAGATAAAAACAAGTAAGTAAGTCATTGGCTGAGGCGACGGCTGTCAGAGATTAGTGAGTGATGTGGAGAGTTTGTTTCAGGGCCATGCGCAGAGGGCTTTGTTAAAGTTAAACATTTGTAAGCGTGATTTGAAGTCAACCAGTGAGTCGGCAGCCCGTCTTGGTACGACGTTCCAAAGTTTTGGTGCAGCGTGGGAAAAGGCCCGTTCACCACGTGCTTTGTATGATGTTTGTGGAACGACCAGGAGCTTTTGGGCGGCAGAACGTTTCCCGATCAAAAAAACAGCATGAAGAGAAGGTAGTGAGGAAGGAAGATCACACAAAGGTTGCGTGCATGTTGTTGTAGGTATACGACCCAAGTGTGCAGACTAATGAAGCAGGCAGACCAGAAAGGCTTCATGGAGAAACGAACTCAAACTGGGAACATTTACAAATAATCAAATGAGAACTGGTAAATAGAACAATAACTGGCTCACATCGAGCATGGCAACAGTAGGATCTAATAGACATTTAATAAATCACCCCCAAAAAGTCTTTGGATGTGAAAATGTGTTGCTATTCAAAGTCTGACCAGCTGATAAAACCACCATTCTCCCAGAATATCTAGGGTGAGTGTAAACACACACAGTTATTTGTATCCAGGAGAGGTGATGATGAGGATGCTGGTGATGAAAGAGGAGGAGGTATTTGATTTGCTGCAGCCTGCCTCTGTCCCAATTACTCACAGAATGGGCCAGAGCCAGGCAGCCTGATCCCAGAACACACACACACACACACACACACACACACACACACACACACACACACACACACACACACACACACACACTTTCTACTGTAAATAGACACACTCGCATATGTTCCTCTCCAAATAGGCGACTTTGGGAAGATGCATGAGCCTACAAACCAGAATGTGTGAGCACATCGGGTCACCGAATCATTCCTTTGACTTTATTCAGCTCATTATTATGACTTTATTTTTAATTCAGTTCCAATCCTCATTTTCTCCTTTCTAGAGCAGGCAGCTGTTGCATAAAATGTCTCCAGGGTGGATGATTAACTTAAATTACTTCATTTTACAATCTGCTCAAGTCTTCCATACAAAGGCAAACACATACACAATGCTGTTCTATATTTAAATTTGTCTATTTTAACACCTACGTTCACTTAAAACATAGCAATTGCTATGTTTTTTTCCATGCATGTGACAGAGCCTTGTAGCAAAAAATCAGAGCTCATGAGGTTCTGCTAACATGTATTTCCTGTACATCAGATGATTGCTACAGATTTATTACCTGTAATGTCTTGATTGTCTCTGTTTAATTGATGGTGTTCAGAACCACAACAGCCTAAACTCTAGAACAGGGCTCATCAACTCCGATCCTCAAGGGTTACCATCCAGCACATTTTGGCTGCTTCTTTGCTCCTACACACCTGATTGAAATAAATGAGTAATTAGCAGGCCGTGCAGTTAAAAGTGGTAAGGGGAGGATCAAATTACTCCATTCAGGTTTGGTAGAGCGGTAAACACAGAAAACCAGCAGGATGGCAGCCTTTGACGACCGGAGTTGGTGACACCTGCTCTAGAACATGTATGGACATAGTTCACTTTACAGTTTGTTTAATTTGTGTGAAAGCAATGATCTACACACACAAACCTGCACAGCTCTGAAACATTTCCGGCTCAAAAATGCTATTTATCATGGTTTCAATTAAGACTCAATGTGCCTGAAAACAGAACTAGCACAAAACTGTTGCTGTTCACACGTACAAGCACACGTCAGTGACAGGGTTTTCTGCAGCTAGGAGCAGGAAATAAGCTGGATAAAGCTGGCATGGAGCATTACTGCACACAACTAGAGGAAATCCAACTGATCTTGCAAAAACATACACAATCACACCCAGACCTGTCAGTGTACACACACACACACACACACACACACACACACACACACACACACACACACACACACACACACACACACACACACACACACACACACACACACACACAAGCCAAATGTTTGCTCTATAAGTTCAGGAGACCACATGTGTTTGAAAGGCACTCTGGGAGTTTTAACACACCACAGGTACACACACTGCAGTTTTATTCACTCCCTGTTTGTATTTGTGTGCATGTGCACGAGGCTGCATTCCTCAGTGTGTGTGTGTGTGTGTGTGTGTGTGTGTGTGTGTGTGTGTGTGTGTGTGTGTGTGTGTGTGTGCGAGAGTGTGAATAGGCATCTATTTATCCAGCGTCAACCAGACTGGAGTTTATCCAGACTCCCACATCACATGCATCGGGTTTCTCCCAGCGCCGCGCCGTATTACTGTGTGGATTTGTCAGTGCGGATCTGCACTTCATCTCACTGACTGACATCTCAGTTTGTGTGTGTGTGTGAAGGTCAGCTGGTGATGGATATCCGTCCATTTCCTTTAAGACATATACTATTTTGAATCAGACAAAAGTAAAAAAAAGTCCTGAAATGGAAGTAAACTCACTGTTCTGGCTGCCTTACACTGCTCCTTGTCAAAATAACATCCACTTTCTAAATGAAAATGAAGTGACAAAAAGTGTGAAGATATACCAACTGTGAGTTACCAATATATGCAGCAAACGTTATTTATAGTTTTAATAAAAATGTATAAAAACTTTGATTTCCAGTGAAATTATGTGGAACAAAGATGTTAAATTGCTGCAGGATTAAAGCATAAAAATGTCTGAATTTATAATCTCGCTGTTCCAAACACACGATGATTTTATTTTTTTTACCAGCAGTACTGCATTCCACAGCCACACGTTTATAAATATGACAGTATCCTCTTTGAGATGGAAGAACATGCACCAACTCCTTAAAGCTTTATGTCAGCCTTCCACACAAGACAAGACAGAGAGTAAAATGGGAGTCAGCAGCTTTTTTATTCTTACTCTGCAGCAGAAGCAGCAGAGGTATAAAATGTGGTCTGTGAGGGGAGTCATCACTGTGTAGCGCGCGTTCTGTTGAGACACACTCACGTATGACAATATCACCCTGAGATGAGAAGAGTGCAACGAGCTCAGAGAGGGGAGATGATGCATATTTACATAAAGGGAGTGTTGATCAGACAAGAGGAGCGTGTGTGTTTCTGTCAATGCACTGTGGCATATTTGTGCAGTTTGCATAATAAAATGTGTGGTTCATTTATTGATGCAGAGCTAAAGCATCAATTTAACTCGGCACAAACGCACCGACCGCAGTGTTTCTAGTCCAAAGCCCAGACACTGCAGGCAGGTTGTTTTACAGCCTGGTTTGCTGTCCCATGTGTTTAGCTTAATTTTGGTATTTTCTTTTGATTTTCTTATTCTGTTCTAAGCAGAATAAGGAAAATTAGCAGGAAGAAGCTCAACCGCGTCTCTCAAATGAGAAGTGTTTACTTGCTGTGTGTGTGTGTGTGTGTGTGTGTGTGTGTGTGTGTGTGTGTGTGTGTGTGTGTGTGTGTGTGTGTGTGTGTGTGTGTGTGTGTGTCGAAATAGCAGGACTGAAATTAACGGCAGAATTTACTGAGCATTTATGTAGCGTGACTGACAGCGTGCGCGCGCAGGAGTGTGTGCGCGCGCTGAATAATTGGAACTTCAATGCCCACAATCCCCACAGACTCCTCGGTTTTCTCCGTCGCCTCCCCGCGCTCACACCCATTAAACAAACTGGACCGGCTTTCCGATTGGCCCGTGTGGCCAGTGACATCAGGACCCAACGTGGGGTTTTCTAAAGCCGAATGGTTGGAAGGCAGCAGCGTTCTATCCAATCAGTGCGCGCGGAGAGCCCTTGGCCAGCCGACAGCTTTTAAGGTGGAACCGGAGAGTTGTTGACACGTTTCTAAACGGGAACTTGAGACGTGTGTGGTAAAAGCGAGGTTTCCGTTTCCTTTAGGTCATGTTGGTAAAATGATAAAATACACGAGAAGGCCCGCAGTTAATGGGTTACAGGTGAGTTTGCTACAAGGAAAATATTCTCGTGTTTGGTGGTATTTATTGATGACAATATCCATGAACATAACTGCGTTAGTCATCTTTCATCTCTTTCTTGTTTTTGAAACCTTTCAGAAGTTCATTATTGACCTACATGTCACGTTGTGAAGACATTTATTTTATTTTATTTTATTTTATTAAGTCATGTTAATTGGAAGAGGCTCGTGAAGCCAAATAACCTGGATGAATGGGATTTAGGAATGTAATGGTTTTAGAGTTCCTGCTATTGTTATGTTTAGGCCAGCGTTCTCGTCTCGTTTGGTCACCACTTTAGTTGTAATTTTCTTAGAAAAATTGGAGCTAAAAAAATCAAACAAGTTTCTATGAAGTTATTCAAACTAGTTATGTGTGATCTAGTCTCTGTTATCTTTATATCTTATCTCTGTTCTACATGACTGTACAACGCCGGTTTAATTAACATTTTTAGTGTACAGCGCCTTGTTTGGTTGTAATGCCTTGTTGAAAGCGCTTTATAAATAAAATTGGAATTGGAATTGGAATAGTCTGATACCAATTTCCATCCCTGCACAGTACAGCCTCTCACCTTCCAATATTTGTCTTATACTATTAATAGAAAATAATTAAAATAAAAAAAGAACGAAAAGTTAGTAAAGCGGTTGTCTTGCATTTGTCTAAAAACCTTCACCAATAACATGTTTTGGACCCAAAGCAACTATTGAACTATTGGGAAATGTGGTCCGTCAGTCTCACCGAACGACCACACTTCCCAGGGTCCTCCATTCATTCCACACCTGTGTATTTAGCACGAGAACACCACTAGTGTGACAGATTCTTCGCTCAGTAATATTAGAGAAGGAGAAACAGCCGGCTGCTACCACTTCAAATTTAGGACAAACTAGAGTCCCAAAACGAAAAACACCATTTGAAGTCACAGACATCAAATGACGTTTGGACCTAGAAAGCGACGACTGGCACATTCTAGTTTCCTCTGGGAGCTTTGGGTTCTGTCAGAAGTGTCTCCAGGTAGATGCCTGAGGGGAGCAGAGAGTGTTCTGCTGGTTTGCTTGCAAAACCTAGCTTGTTTGCAGATGCGTCATATCAGCTTTAACGTACCACAAACCTAGAATGTGATTTTTCATTTTCAGATTTGCCAATATTTAGCAGATCACGCTGAAAACTGACAAATTCCAATTACCAGCCAACGATTAACCTGCTTTTCATACCACAATAGTAAAAAAGGTAGTAAAATCATCATGATGCTTTCAAATCTTCTTCATTACAGCATGTTGTCAGTGGCCATTTTTTCATAGTTCAGGAAATACTCCACAACAACTCTACAACTCTACCAGAGGTCTGGAAGCTTGAGGGTTCTGCGCGGTATCTTAGCTGTTCCTAGAACTGCACTTTTCTGGTGCATTATCCTGCTGGAAGTAGCTATCAGAAGATGGGTACACTGTGGTCACAAAGGGATTGCCATGGTCAGCAAGGCTCAACGTGATGTGCATTCAGAGATGCTCTTCTATACATTGATTGTAACGAGTGGTTATTTGAGTTACTGTTGTCTTTCTACCAACTCAAACCAGTCTGGCCATTCTCCTCTGACCTCTTAGCCTAGTGAACTAGACCAAATTCTTGCTTTGCAAAGAATGGTCTAGGCACGCTCCAATGACAAAATGAAATTCATTGTCGACTATCTCTATTGTCGATATTTGTCGACAACATCGACGGATCGTTGTTAACACTGTTACCTCGCAGCAAGAAGGTTGCAGGTTCGAAACCCGGCTGCGGCCTTTCTGAGTGGAGTTGCATGTTTTCCCCATGCATGTGTGTGTTTCCTCCGGTTTCCCCAACAAATTACAACATGCCCTATAGGTTAACAATTGTATGTCGCTTCTTTGGATAAAAGCATCTGCCAAATAAATAAACATAAACAAAAATTGCAGCGGATCATTTTGACCATGTCAACATGCCTAAGTGCACTGAGTTGCCACCATGTGATTGGCTGATTAGTAATTTGCACAAACAAGCAGTTGGACATGTGTACCCAATAAAGTGGCCAGTGGGTGTATCCTACATTTTTGACACAGTGCAAAAGGGACCACACTGATTACATTGTGTCTCTTCCTCTGTTAAACACCCCATCACTATTTCCTAACGCCAAAACAAATACCACATGGTCAAGCCCCTACCCCACCTGAAACACACGAAAATGGAAACTAGATGGAAATAAACTCCAGTTGTGATTATTGACTCACTTTTACATATTGAACTGATACAGCTGCTGATATTTTGTGCATCCCTAATTAAATCTGTTACCTTTTCTCCGTCAAACAATAAAATCACATCTAGTTTAATGACGGGGTTGTTGCTGTCGGGGTGTTTATGCTATCTGCTTGTTTGACTTGACAAGTCATTCTGCCTTAGATAGCTTTAGATGTTGCCCATTAAGGGAATATTTGAGGGTTTTTGTTAAATATAACCGTAAAATCGAGTCAGCTCAGCTCGGTCTATTTTTGCATGTTTGTTTGCTCGCCCATCTGTCTCTCTAAGACCCAGTGTGAGGAGTTGTGGGAATAATTACCTGCCTAATCCATTTTAGACAATTAGATAATACTGATTAGTACATGGGCTACAAGGGGAATGGCGGTGGTGTTTGCGGAGCGTCACTGAACCACTGCTCGTCTGAGAGATTTAGCATAAAGGCTGAGAAACGATGAGGAATGATGAAAAAATCAGGGCTGTCAGAAAGGGACAATCTTCATTATCAAAAAAAAAATTCCACACTATGTTTATTTTGGCCGTCTGCCAAGTGGTGTGTAACGTTTCTTTTGAGCAATCACAGTTTCCTCACAGCAGGAAGTCTCTGGGTTTGAAAGGCGGCCAGCTTGTGCCTTTCTTTGTGAACTTCAGTGTTCTGACTCTTTTCAGCGTCTAACCTCGAGCCCTGCAGGAACCTAAAAAAGATAATTGTTTAGGGTGTGAATAATTTGGATGGATGGATGTTTACACATGGAAATTGTGGAGAGAAGGTGGTGCTGTCATTGCATAATGTTTGAGCTGTTGCTGCCTTCTCATACCACACATTATTGCTGACGAGAGCTCGTGTGAGCGCTCAGTAGGATGTTTCCCTTTCTTTTGTGCTGAACCATGTCTGTATTTTTCAAAGCGGCCTTCCCTGAAACACAGTGTAGTCTTTTTGTAAAATAAAATTTCCACCCTCCGTGGCCACAAATGGTAACGCTTCAATTATTTTTATTATTCTTTAAGAAGGCGATGGCTTAGTTCCATAAAAAGAAAAAGAAATGGATCAGAGTCAGGAAGAGCCTTTTGGGTTCTGCATCATGACGGAGTTCCACATTTGCTGTCTTTAGTGATCTGACATTAATTAAAAATTCAACAGTAGTGATCAACTTAGCACCAATGATTTTTACACGTTTGTTCAGCTGAAAGGAAAGCATGACCAAATATAGTCTTTTATTTGGGTCTAAATTCATCACATTTCTTATTGACCCAGAATGTAAAAAATACATTCAGAAAATATGTAAGAGTTGTAATTTGTCTGTATTTGATTACAGCACCTTCTAGAGTCCTAGAGCCCCCCAAGGAGCTTTACAACACAATCATTCACACATTCACACCCTGGTGGTGATGAGCTACATTTGGGGCAGCAGTAGCTCAGGTGGTAGAGCGGGTTGCCTCATGATCGGAGGGTCATGGGTTCGATTCCAGCTCCCGCCAGGAGTATCCCGCTGTTGTGTCCTTGGGCAAGACACTTCACCCAACTTGCCTGTGTTAGTGGTGGTCAGAGGGGCCGACGGCGCCAAATGGCAGCCTCGCCTCTGTCAGACCTCCCCAGGGCGGCTGTGGCTACAAGTAGCTTACCATCACTAGCAGTGTGTGAATGTGAGAGTGTGTGAAAGCGTCTTTGGGTGTCTTGAAAAGCGCTATATAAGTTCAATGCATTATTTTTATTATTATTATTATTATTATTATTGCATTAGCCACATTTACATGCGCCAAGTTTCAGGGTTTCAGGCTCATGTTTTATTACTGAGCTCTGTTGTGGCGTATTATTAATAAAATGTGACAATCAGCTGAAACTGGTGAGAAAATTAGGGTCTAACTAAATAACAGGAGATGTTCTCAAAGTCTGGAAGCCTGTGTTCATCATGTTTTAATAAACGAACCGCATCTCAGCTCATCTGCGTTAACATGCTTTTACATAGATTGTTGACCAGGATATTAAACTGAGGATGTTTTATACTCATCAGCCTCCTTAAATCCAAACCAGGTCGGATAAACCGATGTTACTCTGTCTTTTTACGAGCACATCTCCATCCTCCTGCTGCAGAAACAGCTGCTGCGTTCACAGAAACAGGGATCCGAGCTGCAACCCCCGAAATGAATCTGCGTGTTTCTAGTACAGACTTGAACACGTTTGTCGAATGATTTTCGCAATAATCAGATTTTTATTTTACTTCCACAAAATGTAAGTTCTGGATTAGATAATACTGAAACGAGGACAGCTTCCCATCAAATTTAAAAGCCGATGCTTGTTAATTAGGCCGTCATTTACTGAAATCAGGTAGTCCGACAGCGGGAAAGCTCGCTGGCTGTTGCGCACATGCGCAGTGGGTATTAGCTTACTCCAACAATCCGAATGGCTATGTACATGCACGTCAATCGGAATGATGATCGGACACAACCACCTCTCTCAATTGGATCAAAATGCCATCCCGATCGGGCCGAGTCGGATCAAATATTCCGATTGACATGTTTACGTGCAGAATTTTTTATCTGATTGGGCGTTCAATCCGATTAATTGTGCACATGTAAATGTGGCTACTGTAGCCCCAGCTGTCCTGGGGCGAGCACTGGCGCCACCGGTCCCTCAGAACACCACCAGCAGGCAAGGTGGGTTAAGTGTCTTGCCCAAGGACACAACAGCAGGGACAGACTGAGCGGGGTTCAACCTGTAACCTTCAGATTAAGGGGCGGACATTTATACCCTTTGCCATCGTTGCCCCGTGTGTATTGGTTGATGTTTCTTGACTAGAAATCTTGCATCATTGGAAAGCTTGATTAGTCAACCCTGCTACTTGGATCATGCATCCAAGGAAGGAGCGACTCAGCTAAATGTGTTGAAAGACTTTAGAAGAGTTCAGATATGAAGTTCATGATGCCTGTTTTTTCTAAGCTTATATTACGCAGTTCCTTCTATTCGGCAGTGATTGTTTTAAAAGGAAGGTGAATTATTCGTTATTTGTCTCGATGGTTTTGGCTTCTCACTTGAAGCCTTCTTCGTGAGATGTCTTCTGCAAGGATGCTGATGTGGGTTATATCTAGAGTTCCCGCTGCGTGTCATGTGGGAGGGGTAAGCGAATCTGTCATGTGCTCGGCGTTGCCTTGATGAGTGCGTCCCAAGTCTTGGAGAGTTATAAGCCCCCTCATCTCTGTTGATGGTTGTTGGTTCTTGTTCACTGATTTTAATGGCTTCTATCCATCTTTTGTATCTGTCATTCTCTTCTTATGAGGATGTCTTCCCAGTCCATTTAGTGGTTGTTTTGCTTGCAATTATGTGTCATGTTAGATTTTTGCATCTCCTTTTTTGCAGTGTGGTTTTTGTGTCTGATCATCTTAGCCTTTGTTTCTTTTTCGCATTCTGTATGTTTGTTTCTTCTTGTACCGAGGGAGCTTCCAGTTTCTCCGATGTAGCATTTATTGCATGTGTGGCACGGTATGTTATAGATTACATTGCAATTGGGTTGATTTTTTTTTCTTTTGGATGCACTAAGTGTTTTAATTTCTTGTATGGTTGACAGATCCGCTCACCCCTCCCACAAGACGCGCACCGGGAATTGTGGATATAAGCCACGTCAGCATCCATGCAGACAACAACTCACGAAGGAGGCTTGAAGTGAGAAGCTGAAACTGTCAAGACAGGTAAAGAATAATCCGCTTTCTTACCAAACAAGCATGGCTAAATAGAAGTCCTCTGAATTCTATGTTGAAGCAGAGAAACAGCTGGGTAGCAGCCCTCAGGTAAGGGGTAGGGCTGGGCGATATGGCAAAAATAGAATATCACGATTTTTCCAATATTTTATCACGATTTCGATTTTATCATGATTTTTTATCCATGAATAGCATAACTTCAATTGCGTATTAAAGAAGAGAAACATTGAATAAATAAACTTTTATTCATATTAGGGATAATCAACACAGTGCTAACACACTTATATTTTAAACTCACACCAGAGATGATAAAAGCCCTGAGAGAAACAATAACAAAAATCAGTTTTTCTCGTTTTTCAAGTAACTTAACATAAATTAAAATCGTAAACATATTTCAAGTGCAAACATGTCAATTGCAAACGTATTGTGCAAACATTAACTTGTTCAAAATACTATGTAGCTCCCAGTTGCTCATGTAGTGGATAGGTAAGCTCAAATACGGCTCTGACGTGCGGCTGGACCAGAGATCGCTTGTGGTAGCAAATAACTGCGCATTCTGAATATTTTCTGCAACGCTCACTTTGCATTCAGCGTACATGCATGGAATGGCTGTGTTCAAAAAATACTTGCGGCTGGAAAACTCGTAGCGCGGATCCAATGTTTTTATCATGTTCTTAAATCCCAGTCCTTCTACTGTTCGCACGGGACACAAATCTTTAACCAAGTGGTACGTCACTGCATCTGTCACGCTGTTCCATCGTCTGCTGTCTCTGTCGTAGGGAGTGAGTTTTGTGAGTGTTTATGTTAGCATTTGCTGCCTGGAAGAAGCACTAGCCGCTGCAGCCGCAGGCTTTTTAGCTTTAGCTGCCAGCTGGCTCTCATTGTATTGTTTGGGATGCCTTCTTTTCAAGTGATTAAACAAGTTTGTGGTGTTGCCATCACTTGCCTTGACGCTCTCCTTGCAAATGATGTTTCGCTGCTCTTTGTCATCTGGTGAAAAACCAAACCAGTTCCATATAATGGACCCTAATGTTCCTCTTCGGAACGAAAACCTAGCTGTCGCTCTCAGCCGCGGCCGAAGCCATGTTTGTTCACACACAGGTGAAGGTGAAAACAAGCGGGGCACTAATATATTACTATGACTCATTCTGATTTTTTTTTTTTTTTTTTTTTTTTTTTTTTTTTTTTTTTTTTTTAACGTGTCCTGTCTGGCTGTGAAGCAAGCAGAATTGATGTCTGAATGCTGGTAACAAGCCTTACAGTTTTACTCTCAGGTGGAGCATCAGAGCATCTGCTTTTAATGTCTCAGGTGGAGCATCAAAGAGTCTGCTTTTAATGTCGCACCTGATATTTAAAACTTTATTGTTATTGTTTTTGAATGCTTTGTAATTTCGACCAGACACGGAGACAGAGGTGAAAGAGAAAGGAAAAGAGAAAAGGTGGGGAGAGAGGGGGTTAGGTGGGGGGGGGATTCAACAAAAATAAACAATAATGAACAAGAGTCTGCTTCTAGACCTGCAAAATGAGACGAGAAAAAAGCAAAACATAACAAAAAATGGGACACAACACCAATATAACAAAATCAAGCTATCACTGCGTCAACTTGATGAAGAAATATATAATCAATCATTGTTTAACTAAACAGTCACACGATAATATACCACAGTGCATTGAGTGCCCACCATAGTCTTAAGACATGTGTTGAACGTGCCCAAGCCCATACTTATGAGAGCACCATGTGAGCACCTGTGTGTGTACACGCGCTTGTTTATGTAAGGTTTATCTATAGGAGCGTCCAATAGAGAGTGTGAGGGACCACAGATCTGCCCCCCAAAGACGCGTAGGAGACGGGGGGGAGCTCCAAGTCCCAGAGATCCAGGCGCTGCCCCAGAACACAGGAACCCCAAGGAGCCCGCAACCAGAAAGGCCCCCGCCCCCCTCGAGAGGCACAGAGGATCGCCCCGGGGGGCCACAACCAGCAGCCGGCAGAGCCCCTGGAGATATCAGCGGCAAGTCCTCAGGCCTGCCCGCAGCCTCCCACCCCCTAGCCGGCCGAGTCCGGGACCCAGCGACCCGGGACCCAGGGGCGACCACCCCCGCCGGGGACCCAGCAGAGCCCAGGGACCCAGACCCCCCCAGGCCACCACCGGGATTGATCAGGCAGATGCCAAAAATCTTAAACTCCCTGACCCGGGAGCCACGAACACTCAGGCAGACCAAGGCATCACACCCACACCAGGTGTGACAGGGGGGAGGGGAGACGAAGATCTATATCATCAAAGGAGGTCCCAGGAGAAGGGAGGAGTCAAAGACCCCACCTGACATATACAGTCATACACAAACACAGTCACACACTCCCTCCCTCATGCTCACACATGCACATACAACCAAAGACTTACAAAAATACACGCCGGACACCCATTCATGCTCCCCATACACACCCTATTCACTCTGGTCCCGGTAATGCTGCACATTCTGATTGGTTAATGGTCAAACAAAGGCGTGTCATTCGCCTGAGGTAAGTTCCTTTTTCATTCAGAGGCAGAATTTCAACAACAGAGCTGTGAATCGTGATAAAAAGGTCCCTCAAAAATGACAGACCGTCAGATGTGTAGATCGTAAAACGGTCTAAAATCGTCATATCGCCCAGCCCTAGTAAGGGGGTTGTCTACCCCTGAGCGAGAGAGACCTTCAACAACTTCTAGTTGTAGTGGGATGTCACAAACGTAACTCGATTGGTGACCATCTTGAATAGGGCGAGTGTAGCTGTTGTGGCTGCAAATGTACCTGCTTGCTTCTTGAGGTCCCTGGTTGTGTTGATGAACTTCGAAAAATGAGAATCTGGTGCAAAAGTCCATTTATATCAGTCATTTATCTTAGACAAAGAGACCATTTAAAGGCTCAGGAACCCCTTTTATTTTAATTAGCTGATTAGAGTGTGACACTTTGAGCTTATTGGACTTTTTCACAGTTATCTAATTGTCTGAGATTTTGAATGTGGGGTTTTCATCAGCTGTAAGCCATAATCATCACAATTAGAACAAATAAAGCCTTGAAATGTCTGGCTTTGCATGAAATGAGTCTATAGGATATATTATTTTCACCTTTTGAGTTGAACTACTGATATAAATTACTTTCATCTATCTATCCATCCATTATCATTCATTTATTCGGGGTCGGGTCGCGGGGGCAGCAACCTAAGCAGAGAAGCCCAGACTTCCCTCTCCAGCCAGCTCCTCGTGGAGAATCTCACGGTGTTCCCTGGCCAGCCGAGAAACTTAGTCCCTCCAGCGTGTCCCGGATCTACCCATTTCTCAGGCCGCTTGTATCCACAATCTCATTATTTCGGTCACTACCACAAAGCTTGTGACCATAGGTGAGGGTAAGAACATAGACTGACCGGTAAATCGAGAGCTTGGTTTCAGCTCTCTTCACTACGACAGACCGGTATAACGCCCTCATCACTACAGACGCAGCACCAGTCCGCCTGTCCATCTCCCGATTCATCTCACTCGTGAACAAGACCCCGAGATATTTAAACTCCTCCACTTGGGGCAGGACCTCATTCCTGACCCGGAGAAGGCATTCTACCCTTTTCCGACTCAAGACCGTGGTCTCAGATTTAGAAGAGCTGGTTCTCATCCCAGCTGCTTCACACTCTGCTGCGAACCGCTCCAGAGAAAGCTGGAGATCGGGCTCTGATGAAGCCAACATCATCTGCAAAAACAGAGACCTGGGGTCTCATTTATCAAACATTGAGTAGAATCCTTACTAAAACCGTACTTAAGCTCAGAAAAAAATAAAAAGTACTTACACCAAGTAGGTTTGTGATCTATCAAACATGGAGTACGCACAGCTGCACGCAATCTCCACTTTATAAATCAGAAACTATCTAGAAAGGTTCTCAGCTGCTTTTTAGTCACATCCCACCCTCACCACGCCCACTTACTGCCATAAATGGTCAATGCAAAGTGCCTTGTGGACCTCATACATATACATAAGCCCGCTGTTGCAGCGCTCCGCCAATGACGATGGCGACCGTAGATCAAGGCAGATCAAGGAAGTGCAATTTCACAGAAGCAGAAATTGAGGTACCTGTGGGTGAGGTGGATAAATGAAAGGAAGTGCTTTTGCAAAACAAATAAAAGAAAATCCACGGAGTGGCACAGCGTTGCTGAAGCCGTCAATGCTGAGTTCTTCAGAGACATCTGTGGCGGATATAAAAAAAAAGATCCAATCTGGATTTGATCCCCAGACTCCCGGGTGAAAGTCACATGCGCTAACCAGTCAGCCAAATGGAGATCTCCCTTGTCCAAGTAGCCAGGGCGCATGATCAATCGGGTCACAGTGACAGGACACACACTGTCACAGACGCATGACATTCTGTCTCAATCTGTCCCCCTGCTGATATTCAGCATTCCGTATTCTGCGCTTCAGGCTGTGTGTGTGTGTGTGTGTGTGTGTGTGTGTGTGTGTGTGTGTGCGTGCGTGTGGGGGGTCTTGTTCTGTGTGAAAATGAAGCGGTACAAGTGATAATGCTGCAGGATTTCATAATTTTATCCTTCTCAGCAGCAGTACTGCAGGGGCTCTCCATGTCCAAAATGTGTGTAAGCCAGGTCCTTAGTCAACTTAAAGTTGCGCACATTTTTCCGCTAAGTTTTCCTTCATAAATCCTAAAGTTTGCGTGGAAAGTTGCTTACGCAGTTTTCCGACCCCGTTTTGTGCGTAAGCAAGCTTGATAACTTAGGCCCCTGTTCTTTAGGCCGCCAAGACGGAAGATAACTAATCCGGTTTTCTAAAAATGTAACATAAATTGTCAAGAAACATTGTTACAGCAAAGAAAACAGCCAGATGCAATTTTTCTTATTTTCTGTATCTTATAAAGAAACACAATAATATAAATAACAAGACGCAATTGACAGATTTTTGTACCTCTTTGTACTTTTGAATATGTTGCTTAGTAAATGTTGAAATCCGAACAAGAAGGAAGCATCAGTTTTAACTAACTTCTAAATATTCTCAAAGAAAGAAATTTCTGTGGGAAAAAAATAAAACTAATTTCTAAAATTGGAAGATGAGTCTATAATTCTATTAATTTGCATAAATATTACTCAAGACTTTAACTTCAGGTAACATAGACACTGCTATTCTTAAATCATCAAATCAACATAAAAAATATTTTTTAAGTGTTACCTAATAAGTTTTTTCTTCTTTCCTGTAATTAGTATCTCAAAACACCCTGAATACCCTGAAATACACGTTTTGCATAAACCCAACTCGGTAAACCTTTAGGCTGACTTGACAAGACAAATTGATATAGGAAAGGATCTGTGTTGTTTGGGATAACAGGATTTCTGTATGTGTCCTTAATTGAGGCTTTGGAGCTGCCCCCTGTCTAACCCTCTAGTTATCAAAAGCAGTTTCTGTCTTACTGGAAAGCCTCAGTGGATGCCAGGACCGACTGTCCGAGTCTGCAGTGCTGGATTAATGGCTGTTTGATCAAGTTCAAAAGCAGAGCTGCCCTGGATAAACTGATTATACGCAGCACCAAAAGAAGTCTGGGCCGGGCCGGTGTTCTCTACTTGGAAAGTCTTTAAATATCAGGTCTTAATAGGTTCACGTCCATTCTGGGTACTCCTGTAAATAACACTTGCATCAGATCCAGCGCTTAAAAGTAGGTAGGCAGACGTTTTTATCCTGCTGTAGTGGAGATATTTCTGGAGTGTTACAACGCTTCTCCCAGAGATACTCCAATTACCGATTCTGATTACCTACCTGGTGGTGAACCAACATTCATTCAGTTGGTATTTTCCACTGCAGTGTAAACAGATAAAGTTACAATTGCATCTTGTTTGAGTTTGCATTTGTCTTAAACTACAGCCTGATTAAAAACACCGCTTGCCCCAAAAGCCAGATATTTGCTATAGTTCGCAGTTCATTTGTCAGTCCCATGGAAATGAGATAGAATTCTAGATGTGTTCACAAATGGACAAACGAGGTCAGAATCAGCGTTGCTTAAGCTTGTCTGAAGTGTGGAGCTCTAAGAGGAGCTAAAGGGTCGGTTTTGGTTTTGTTCCCATCTGTTTTCATTCATCTTGAGTTAATTTTGGAAGAATTGGGAGAAGCACATGAGCTCAAACATGATGCATTTCTTCTTGCACGAGATGTTTCGTTAACCCTTTTTGACGATGGTTTGAGAAACCATGTCACTATCAGTCATCAGCGTAACCCAAATGTGTTTAAACTGGGATTTTTTGCAATTAGACATCATTGGATTACCACCCTGTCATCTCAGATGCATGCTAATGCAAAGTGTGAGCTGACTAATAAACTTATCACTCTGTGACTGTTTTATGTGTGCATGCATTATGTGTTTTCTTTTGAACGTGTCCACGTATCTGTCACAAATTCTCACATGGGTGTCTTTGCATCTCGTTTCTTATCAGTTTTTGTGCAGTCTTTGTGCGTGACTGATTGCTTTGTGTGTCTGACCACAATTGAAAATGAATCCATCTCTTGCCTCCCTCTCTCTCCCTCAGTGTGTGTGTGTGTGTGTGTGTGTGAGACCAGTCGCCTCCATCTACTCAGTTCCACCTTAAGAGGAGCTTTAGCAGCCTGTCCTGTTTGTGTTGAAGCCAACAGGCACAATATATTACAGTCTAGGGCTTGCTGCTGAAAAGCCCGCTGGATCCTCCACTGACCTGCTGTTCTTTCCTGCTTTCCTCTTGCGTTTTTTTCCACATTTAGATTAAAAACAAAGCTCTCACTCTCTCCTTCCCACTCCCTCCCTCCCTACCGCTTGCCTCCTCCTCCTTCTTCCTCTCCTTTTTTCTGCTGCAGCAGTCAAGGCTTCAGTGTGTCAGAGAGAGAGGGGGAGAGAGAGAGAGAGAGAGAGAGAAGAGGAAGAAAAAGCAGAGAAGAGGACTATTTGGTTGAGCTGAGTGTTTATGTTTGTGTGTTTCGCCATTGGACTGCTGGGTGACGGGGTGCAAGGAGAAGACAAGAAAAGAGTAAGAAGAGGAAGAGGAGGAGGAGGAAGAGAAGTAGAAGTAGAAGAGGGGCGCCTGTCTGGACTAAATTCAGTGTCATGTCAGTGTGTGTAGACCTCGACTGATCAGAGGAAAGACATTGTAAGGAAGAGCAGGAGGTGGAAAGAAAGGGGAGGAGAAAGTGACTTGGATTTCACTGGAAGAGGAGGTGGCAAAGTCGGGAGCTCCGTTTTATCATGACATTGTTGGATAAACGAGTCGACAGAGTGACTGATCTGCAGTTGTGTGTCAACAGGAATTTGCGTTGAAAGATAAAAGAAGAAAGAAGAGACGAATGACAAGACTGCTGTCCTCAGCCTAACCAAGAAGCAGGGCCATTACTCACAGAGTGTGTGCGCGCGCGTGTGTGTGTGTGTGAGGTCGGGGGGGTGGGGGGGTGTAACCGGTGGAGGGCAGAGGACTGGAGGGCCAGGGGAGTAACCTGGCCATCAAACGGACTGGAAGCCTCTCCTCTCCTGGGATCATGTACCCTCAGGGCAGGCATCCGGTAAGTTCCACCTCACGTCTCCACGTCTAACCCCCCCCCCCCACACACACACACACACTCACACACACACACACACTCCCTCCCATGATTGTCTCTCAATCATAATAAGTGTGTTTTATTTCTTCAAATTTTGCTCTTACTGTTGCTCCTGTCCTGATCATTCCGTTTTTTTCATTATACCCTGAGACTACCTTGTGCTTTCTCTGCTTCGTGTCTTCACTTAGTCCACGTCTCTCTGTCTTCTGTCTTTTTCATGCTTGTCTCACTTGTTCCTGTCTTGTGTAGATAAATTGGCTGCACTGCAACATGAGGAGAGGACATGATGAGAGGGAACTGGATCTAAGAGAATCCCTGTTACACTCGCACACACATGCGTGTACACACACACACTCCACTTTTTCCCTAACACACACACATCCACTTCACTTCACTATGTCAGCTGCAACCAGGTGTCTATGAGATCTTGCAGCTGATTGGCTGTGTGGGTGGCACAAACTACTCTCCTCAGCGTGCACGTTAAGTCACTGCATTAATGTGTGTGTGTGTGTGTGTGTGTGTGTGTGTGTGTGCGCGTGTGTGTGTGTGTGTGTGTGTGTGTGTGTGTGTGTGTGTGTGTGTGTGTAAGCTCTTTGCTGTCTGCCCATGTCTGTTGTGAAACAGCTACACACATGCACACACACAGTTTTAATCCTCTGGAGGCAGGCGTTGCAGATTTGCAACAGTTAAAACCTACCTACCTGGTTACTCCACATGCGTATTTCATGAGCATTTTTTAACTCAGAAGTACCCCTGAAGGACGTAGTAGTTTGTCTTTTTATCAAAACTTATTTGGAGCCTGAGAGGGTTAATAGATTGAGCAATTGTGCCTAATTCCCTTTCATTAGTATTAAGAAAGGCGGTGGGTGCACAAGTGCTTCCTCACTAACTCATCTTCAGCCTCCTTCAGTTGAACTCTGAATTTTGGAGGTACTAAAGAGTAAAGTAAAGGCTGCATTGACCGACGAGCCCAGAGGGATGAATGACGGCTCAGGACGGGGTCTAAGCTCAGGCCAGTTGTTTCACCGGAGCCCTGATCTGGTTGCTATAATCAGATTTGGTTGTCGGTGTCTTTGTATGTGCTACAAATGGGTCAGCGGCCACTTTGCCTCAGTCAGACAGACAGCCAACCGCTCCGTCAGCCAGCCAGCTATCACATAGAATTATGAATGACATTTTCACAAAAGGAAGGCATGAGGAATCAATTACATGTACAGAGAGAATGCTAATAAGCCAGCTGCAGGAGAAGATGTGGAGGAACGGGGAGAGGTGGAAGACAAAGGGAGAAAGTGAAAGATCTAAGAGGCAAGAAGAAAAAAAAGATTTTGCAGGCAGGAAAATATTCTTTTAAAAGGCGCTGCTGGGGGTGGAAGGAAAAAATGAAAACGAAGGAGATGTGAATGAAGAATAGTGAGTGAGCATTCCTGTGTTCTCTCCTTTAGAGGGATATCAGAGAGCTTCCTGCTGTGATGTTCAGCGTTTGTGATAAAGTTCAGAAGCAGATTGAGCCAACTCCAACCAATCGATAGCTCCTATCTCATTTTTCCTGTCTGTCTCCGCCAATTCTTCCCATCTGTTTCTCTCCTCTTCTTCGTCTGAAGCTGTTCTCCATGAGCAGAACTTTTCTTGTGTTGCTATGAAATGTGACCTGCAGAGAAGTGTGAAGGTGCAGAGAATGTGTCCATCTGTATTTCCTTACTTTTGTGTGGTTCTCATGAACATTTGAGGATCTATATAAATATACCAATGTTAATTTCCTCCTGTCTGGTAGGTTCTTCTTATGTAGATTACTTCCATGTTTATATCACTTCTTTGCCCAAATCCTTGGTGGCTTTTGAGGACCACTAGTCTGCAAGTTTTAGACATGATCTGCTCCAACACACCTGATTTGGATCAGTGGGTATTTAACAAGTATTCATATGGGGAGGTGGCCCTAAAGAGTCAGGGTTAGACCATTAGATATTTAGAAAAACAGCAAGTCTTTATTGAACAGCATGTTGGAGACATAATCCTAATGAAATGTGTGACGGAGGCTTTCTGGCTCATGACCTCAGACCCTCGAGCTGAGTTGGCTATTGGTCCAGGCTTTGAGGCTGCTGACTGAAGGAAGGAGGGGGAAAGGCTAAATGGGCGGGGCTTTTCATTTATTGAATTGCTGCTTGAATTTCTAAACTTAAATATGAAGTTCACTCATTTAATCATCTTTTTATTTCACTTTTTGTGATATAAATGTAGTTCCTTACATGCCCTAATTCATTTATTGTGTTAATTTAAAAATCTAATTAAAACTTCCTTTAAATTAGTTTTTTTAGTTTACTTTTGTCTTCATTTAGATTTTTTTGTCAGTACTTTGTCAGTACTTCAATTCAATTCAAATTCAATTCAAAAATACTTTATTAATCCCAGAGGGAAATTGATTGTCAGTACTTTGAGTTTCTCTTGTGTTTGAAAAGTGCTTTATAAATAAAGTTGTATTGAATTCAATACACTGAAAGGGAATTTTCTTTAAAAGTAGAATATGGAACAATTTATTTGTTCACTGCCAGCCGTTTCCTGATCGGCAAAGCCCTTCGCTGCTTGCATTTTTCACCGTTTTTACTGTGGGGCAGTAGTAGCTCAGCTGGTAGAGCGGGTTGCCTCATGATCGGAGGGTCATGGGTTTGATTCCAGCTCCCGCCAGGGGTATTCTGCTGTTGTGTCCTTGCGCGAGACACTTCACCCAACTTGACTGTGTTAGTGGTGGTCAGAGGGGCCGACGGCGCCAAATGGCAGCCTCGCCTCTGTCAGACCTCCCCAGGGCGGCTGTGGCTACAAGTAGCTTACCATCACTAGCAGTGTGTGAATGTGAGAGTGTGTGAAAGCATCTTTGGGTGTCTAGAAAAGCGCTATATAAGTTCAATGCATTATTATTATTATTATTATTATTATTAAGAGTCCCAGAACGTTGTGCGCTAGGATGATGTCGACGCCAAAACAACCTAAACAAAGTGGAGACTCACCTCTTAGATCAGGAAGAATCCGCGCGTTTCAAGCGTTATCCGTTCTTTCATAATCCGTTGTTGAATTGTGATCGGCAGAAGCTTTTCCAGTTCGCGCCTCACTTTTTTTACAGCAACGGCCCAAAACGATCTGTTAACACATGGATTTTCTGCTTTCTGATCACATGACGTGTGACGTATGCAGATGAAGATCAGCTTTAGAGCTGGGATGTTTGTTCTCACGGGGCGAGGGCTCGTTCCGATGCCCACACAGTAAAAAAAAAAGCTATATTGTAAGAAAAAGATACCTCCACAGGGCGTTTAGAGGTGTGCAGAATGAAGATACAGTATTTCCTTTGAAATCTATATTTGAATAAAAAAATGTATTTGTTTTGACGGTACAACACTGGCTTTATGTTTACTTTTAGCCAATCCAGCCAATAGAGAGCACAATTGCAGGTTGCCCAACAGTCCGCTCGGCACGGCGAGGCTGGCACTGTGGAAAATGGCGGACTCAGGGTGTCAAGAAGTCGTTATCCTTCTGAGAAGAGGAGCGACCATAAAAGATCTAAAACCAGAGTTTAGGTGAAGCCTACAACAGATGGACCCAATTAAAACCTTTCATGTATCGGCAGCAAACCTGGTAACCTGATGAACGGAAACACACACTAGATGTTGCTTTGGAGTTCGTGCTCCACATGCAACCATGAATCAATGCAGCCTCGGCTCCTACGTGTTCATGCAAACATGTTCTGGTTTCAGAAAAGCTCTTACGGGGATCTTAAACCTGTAAGTATGTCAGAGCTGCAAATGAAGCATAGTTGCCTCTTCTGGCTCACAACTTGGACAGATTTTTTAAATTTGTTTACTTCTCATGAATATCAACAAGTTTACTTATTCCTGAAAAGACGAGCAACCTGTTGTAGAGCTCAGGACCCGATCAGATCTAAGCAGGAACCAGTCCCCTTGAGGCTCCGCACTTTTTGATTAATATTATTATACTAAACATTTCAAATGCTTTAATTGTTTGTCCCTTTTCTGCTTTGACTACTGAACACCGAGACCATAAACTAGGGGAAGCCTTATTTTAATCCTTGACCAAGTAAAAGTGAAGGATGACTGTTGAACTGCAGTCTTTCAGATAGAAAAAAGATCAGCATTAAACCACACAAAAACAAGGAAATGGGTTAAAAAGGTTAAACCTAATTAGTAAGGCTGCTTCAGAGACCTTGTAATAAACGGACTGTTTAGTCAGTGGGAGTGTGTCCGTGATGGTGTGGTTGGGATGTCATGGTCCAGATGACGTCTTTCTGCCCTTCCTGTCGTGTCCATTTGGATGTTACAAACCTATGTCTGATTTTTTTATATACATGCATGACTTTTTATAGTGGAGAAGTCAGACTTTGTTCTCCTGTGGCAGGGAAAGGGTTAAAACTGAGCTGATTTACCAGGTGAGCAGAGCTCTAAGTGGTTCCACTGGATTTGTGTGGCAAGTGTTACAGGATGTGTGTGTGTGTGTGTGTGTGTGTGTGTGTGTGTGTGTGTGTGTGTGTGTGTGTGTGTGTGTGTGAGTTTTGTGTTATGGCTGTGTGATTATTTTTTTTCTACATGCCCTTGCCCCTTTGTGCTTTGTGACTCCCTACACATTTGTATTAGCCGTGTGTGTTGCTGAGATGTGTTCATCTCTATTGTCAACCTCAGCTTTATGGGCATTTTCTGATTATGTTATTATGTGTTTGCAATGTAGTCATCCACTAAATATGATGTTTAACCCTCTCACTGTCTTTAAGGGTGACCCCTTGAGGAAAGTTGACCAGCAGGATTGATAGTTTATCCCATGAGGTCCACGTGGCAGGGGTGAGGTGGTGCTCACTCCTGCCACGTGGACCTCAAGGGATAAACCATCAACCCTGCTTAATAGTCAACTTTCCTCGCAGGGTCACACCCATTAGGACAGTGGGAGGGTTAAAATGTAATAATAGTTTATTATTAAACTTCTGATCATCTTTAGGTGGCCAAACAACATCCTACACATCTGAAATGTTTGACTGAATTGGATTAATCTGTAGCTGTAAAATCGGACCTACATGCTGAATAGATGTTTGCATTTAGTCAAGACAGGCAAAGTAAAGAAATGCTGATCAGAAGGATGTCTGACATTCAGATATTTATGTTGTGTGTACTTGTTTGCTTCCTACTAACAACACTTTCTTAATCCTCTCCTTCAGTCCTTCAGTCTGCAGGCGGTGCACTCCAAGTTGTCTTTTAGGATTCATGCTGAAAGATTGCAATTTATTTTTTTTACCAAAGCAAAGTTCTGCTCTGTCTTTTATGAGGAGCAGAATTTATCTGGCACCATTGGAAAATATTATTTAAAGTTTTAATCTGCTAGCAAATAAATGTTTAAAAGTTGTATGCTTTTGACATCTTTTGAAGAAGGGGTTAAAAACGGATGTTTAATGGATCTCTTCATGACTATGTCTCAGTTGGAGATCCTGTTTTAATGACTTACAGACTTGTTTTGTGTATTTTCAGTTTATTAGAAGTAAAAAATTAAGATAAAAGCTAAACACAAAACGTCTCAGGCTAAATGTGATTACAAATATTTGGATGGTCACTTGTTCTAATCGTGGAGGATTTGCCACATTTTATTTGGAGTTTCTTCTGTTTTCTACATTTCACTAAATTCAATAAAATCAAGACTTTTTGCAGATTGCTCCATCTTCTGCTCTTGTTTATCTTCATCACTTCTGGCTAGTTTGCTGCAGATTGAATGTGTGACTCAACAGATGCTGTCCAGCTAATGTCTAATTGTTATTAGTCTAAACATGGAAATGCCCAAGTTCTGTGCAGGTTTGAATACATGCTAATGAGGTTGGCTTCAAATGCACGTGTGTTTGTGTGTGTGTGTGTGTGTGTGTGTGTGTGTGTACTTGTCTTTATCGGTTTAAGTGGACAAATTTTAACTTTACCCTGTACTGTGTGGACATTTTTACATTGTGGGGACATTTTGCTGGTCCACACAATGTGATGCATCCTAAAACTTGGTCCTAGAAGTATGGTGTGCATTAGCTTTTAGTTTAGGTTAGGGTTAGGAAAAGAACCCCAATGGTTAAGGTTAGGGTATGGGTTAGGCATAGTGGAGTCACTAAAATGAATGGAAGTCAATGGAGGTCCACACAAACATAAATACAAGTGTGTGTGTGTGCGTGTGCGTGTGCGTGTGTGTGTGTGTGTGTGTGTGTGTGTGTGTTGATCCCATTTTAAATTAAACATAAATGTGATCTAAAATGCAGATCTTGAGGCTGGGAGATGCATCGATTCAGGTTTTGAAGGCTAATAATGATTTTTGATTATTGTACTGACCTGCTGATTTAGCTTCATCTCAAAGAACTATAACTACCAGAATACGTTTATTTCTTTTTAAGTTGTGATTAACTTACAAATGTAGGATTCTAGATGTAAAAACGAAGAACAAAGAGGTGATGGTTGATGCTGATCACCAGCTGATTTTTGGTTCAAACACCTTTTTACCTGTTTCCTACAAAGGAATCAATCCATCTAAAACAGGTCTTCCAATAATTAAAGCTTAAAAAGAAGAAACAATTTCAATACTTTATTTTTTCACCAAGTGTTCCAACCTAGGAATACATAGGATAGTTAAACAGGCATCATGTTAGCTTTGAGCAGGCCAGCTAAAAAACAACCCTGCTGTCTCACTTAACAACATCAGCAGCAAAAAGGTCAACTATACGCCACCATAGAAGCCAAACGAAACAGACTGTACAATTCTGAACATAAATATTATTTTGTGCATAAATTACATACGGTGTCTGTTTCAATTAAAGGGGCATTATGGAAGTTTGACAGCCAAAACTTGTATAGAAATAATAAATTTCTTCTTCATACATTCTCCTGCATTGCCCTGGTCCCGTAGAACGAGCCCTGGCATTTTCACTGTGATTGCCTGTTTTTCTGTAAAATCACAGAAAAAGAGAGCTGCTCGGGTCGAGCAGGCTGCTTCATGCACGTTCACGCTCAGGCATCGCCCGTAGCATTTGCTTTCAGTAGCTTTAGCAGCAGAGAGAGAGGCAGTGCCACTTTGTCGCTGTTCCTAACTACTAGTGACAAAGCTAGCTACATTTCTGAGGACCCTTGGCTACTTTCTGTAGAACTTTTTTCTAGATATTTCCTGCAAATTAGCAACAAAATAGCCATTTTCGCTCCGAATCGTTCTTTGGTTTGACGTTGTTTCAGCTGTCATCAAGTATATAAATGTTACAGATGCAGAACACATCACTGGTGCTTTAGCTCACCTAGTTAGACGTCGGACTCTCGTGCAGAAGACCTGGGTTTGATTCTGGGTGTGAACATAGTTTATTTAGAGTTTCTTTTTTACATTAATGGTATATTTTTTTACAGTAAGATGCCCAAATTTTTATTTGAGACTCGCCGAACGGCATTGAATTCACGGATAAAAAAGATGTGGGTTCAACTTTCATTTTGGAACAATTTTTCAAGCAAGGGAAGGGAATGATCAGAGCATGCAGGACTGACCCATCTTAAACCTTTGTCGGCTGTGCTGAAGAGAAAGGTACAGAACCAAATTATTTAATTAATTAGCTACGCGTTCTCCTGTCCTCTGTCCTCCCCCCCCCCCCCCCCCACACACACACACACACACAAGGGACTGTCTCAGCTGTTATTTTCATTAAGGAGCGTGCACGTACAGCATGCGCGCCTCGTGCACGAGCCTACTATTGAAGCTGCCGTTACGCTTTTGGCCTGAGGGGGCAATCGCGAGCATAAAAATTCAAAAGTCCGTAAAGTCCCTTTAATGAATCATTCCTACCCTTTATACAAGTGTTTCTCAATCTATGAAAAACGTAGCATTTTATATAACAAACATGCAATCAGAGCCACAAATCAATGTCTTTTTGCTCAAATGCAATTATTTCTGTTAAGAAAGTTAATAAAAGTAATTCACAAAGTGTTTGAAGTGCTTGAGGATAAAAACTCTCCAGACAAACATGAAAAACCTATTTATCCTCCTCCCATGAGTCTTTACTGATTGCTGTACTGTCTGTACCCATGTGGGTCTTTCACATGGAAATGTTGAGTTCAGCCACAGCCTGTTCTTCCAACATGGCCGTGAAACAGATGCACATCTGGGAGTTATGGAGAAAGACACGATTCTGTCTGTCTGTTTGTCTTCTCCATCAACATGGTTAGCCCCTGGCACACTCTCTACCAACTCATCTGCATTCATGTGGTACACGCAGGCAAGTCTATGCACGGGTGTCTTCATTCTAGCAAAACACCTACAAAAATATTCTCCTTTTCGGGCCTTCTCCTGCAGCTCCACCTTGTTTTGTTCTCTTCTGTCACACTTTTACTATTTTTGCTTATCTTGTGTCTCTGAGACAAGAGGAGACACATTCAGATTCAAGGCACTAAATAATAACTGAATGGTAAAATATTTAGGGGGAAAAGCCAAGTGTAGAGAGATAGTGTCAGTGGCCCCCGTCTACATCTCTTTCTGTGCGCGTCTGCTGAAGTGTGCAGCAATGAACATAAGCAACAGTTCATTGGTTCAGCGGCTGAGGGGGAAAATGGGAATGCAACTTAAATATAACCCATCATTTTGTGAAGTCCTAACTTTTTCTTTCCCTGCATGTTGGACCATTTATTCTGCATTTCTACGAAAGATTTAAAGAGACAATGCATATTTTTATAATTACTCTGGAAATATCCATCAAAATGTTGTTGAAAACGAATTAAATTAAGCCCAGTTGTTGAAAAATATTGGCTGGTTTGTAACATATAACCTCAAAAATTGGGTCTAAAACACATGGGTCTAAGTCTATGGGCGACGCCATATTAGACAATGTTTCCTTCTACAGAAGCCCGTGAGGACAAAATGCACTTACTGATTTGTAACAAGCGATTATAAAACTTTATCTATCCATAAACGTTGTTGATTTACACATTTACCTCGTCACTCATTGCCGGTGATGAAAGGGATTCTGATGTTCTTGTCCTTTTGCAGGAGGTTGTTCTCAGGGATTTTTGACCCTAATGGTCATCCGTTGGTAAGGTCCCACTCTAATACAAAAATACTGCTTGCTTGCAATGATTTAGGTATGTACTGCCCCTATCGCCCGGGAAAATACACAGTGTCACTTTAACCCCAAAATTCCACTATCTCCGCTCCGCCCCCGCCTTCCGCTGCCGCTCGCTTCCGAACTCAATTTTTACTGGTACCCGCTCTACAACGGCTCCGCTCCGGTACGGAGACCTGAGGTGCGCAAACAGACATGCGCGGGATTTTCGAGATCTTGCGATACAGTCTGAGCAATAAACACGGAAGTTAGATCCAAACACCCGTTGTGTGGGAGAAGCATCGGCATGAACAGTTTAATCTGCCTATCATTTGTGTTGAGAGATCGGCAGTGTTTGGATCAACAAAGTGTGACTACTTTGATAGTGGAAACTGTATTTGTGGCTTTTTTTTGTGCATTTAAAGTTCAACCGCCATTGATAGTTGTTAAAAGTTGCTAAACCTGTGCATATGAAACAAAAAACACTTTTTGCTTATCAATTTATTGTGAAAAAACGGAAGCTGTGCTTGCTCCCTTTCCTGTTGGGCGGTTGTGATTTCTGTCCATTGACTGCGGAGGTGCTCCGGCGTCCGGCAAAAATAGAATCGATCCTATTTTTGCCGGATGGCGGAATGGCGGGCGGCGCACTGCGCCGCACAGCCGCAGTAGTGGAACAGCTCTGATTGACTACAATGGGACCGTTTTTGCTGCAGAGTTCATGCCGGAGCGGAGCGGAGATAGTGGAATTTTGGGGTAAGAGCATCGCCAGGTGGTGATTGGTGCAGCTAAGCAGTCAGCCACTAAGCAAGAGGTGGATCAAAAATCAGGCTGGCATCCACATGGGTTTCTGAACTCCATCATCTGGTCTGCAATGATCTGGGAATGCTGGTCTGCCTTAAATCAGAGAGAGTACCTTTGCAGCTGCTGATGCCTAATCAGAAATCTTTGTCTTTAGCTTGGGTTGTGGGATGTCTCACAGCCACTGCATTGTTGTTTTCTTGGCTTTTTGCCTTTTTAAAAACGCCTGCCTTTAAAATGCACAGTGAAATCTAAACAAGACAAGGACAACAGAAAGGAGATGGGAGAATGTCATTGCTGGGAAGTGACAGCAATCTGCTGCGCCGTTTATGGCCTTTATTATATTCATAAAGGTTTGTGAAGAACAAACTGTTTGACACAACTGAATAAAAAAAGGGACAAGTCCAATCTGCGTGAAAACACTGCAGGTTTGCTTGTCTAGAATACTTTATAAAAGCATTATGGAGAACTTACATATAACTCACTAACATGTAGCCAGAAATACTCAGCTTTACTGCAAAGCTAAAATAGGTCACACTTAAATGCAAGTTAGCAGAAAATCTAACTTCTGAAGTGATAGTGGTTTGTGTTTTGGGTCATAAAGGGATACACTTTTTTATGACTAGAGGAGAAAACAGGTCCACCAATGCACACAAACATTAAGATTTTAGTAAACGTTATGCCAAACACACTCTGAACTTAGCCGTTTTTATTCATCCATCCATTTTTGGCTGCTTTTCTTGGGTTAAGGTACTGGGGCAGCAGCCTAAGCAGAGTGGCCCAGACTTCCCTCTCCCCTTGGGCCAGCTCCTCCAGGGGAGTCTCAAGGTGTTTCCTGGCCAGCCGTGAACCATAGTCCGTCCAGCGTGTCCTGGGTCTTCCTTTGGGTCTCCTCCTGGTTGGGAGTGCTCAGAAAACCTCACCAAGAGGCATCCTGACCAGCTGCTCGAGCCACCTCAGCTGGCTCCTCTCAACATGGAGGAGCAGCAGCGGGTCTACTCCGAGCCCCTCCCAGATGACCGAGTTTCTCACCCTATCTCTAAGGGAGGACCCAGACACCCTGTGTAGAAAACTCATTTGGGCCATATGTAGCCACGATCTTGTTCTTTCGGTCACTGCTCAAAGTTTTCTTAGCTGTAAGTGTTAGTGATGTTAAAGTACTTGATACGTTGAAAATTATTCAAATTTGTTATTCAATTTCTTTAAGGATCAACTAAAGGCAAAAAATTTTGTTTGTTTTGTCCATGTGTTCCTCCTCCACATAAAAGAAAAACTGGTTGTGCAGAAAAAAGTTACACAGTGAAAGTTCAAAATTGCACAAAAGTTCAAAATTGCACAAAGTCATATTAACCCTTTGATGCATAATGGTCACTACAGTGGACAGGTACTCAAAATTGTTATTTATTTATTTTTGCTATTAAGCACAGCTGTTGAAGACTTTATTGCATGTGAGCCCCTCCATTTGGACTTCAGCAAGTCAAGCCAACATATTTCATGCTCAGAATGCACGCTGTCCACTGAGGTGGACATGTAATAAATTATTTGTAAATTAACAAAATGTTACAAAAAATATTTGTTGAAATTTGTTTCATTCACACCTAAAGATGAATGAAAAAAATTGTTTAAAAAATCATGGTTGAAGATTTCATAATTCATGCATCAAAGGGTTAAAGCTGTTTAATGAATCTCAAACACGCTAGGTTTTGA
Source organism: Nothobranchius furzeri (assembly GCF_043380555.1). Taxonomy (NCBI): domain Eukaryota; kingdom Metazoa; phylum Chordata; class Actinopteri; order Cyprinodontiformes; family Nothobranchiidae; genus Nothobranchius; species Nothobranchius furzeri. Next base: position 55,164,864 of record NC_091748.1, on the reverse strand, counting down.
ACGCAAACACGGTCATGTAAGACTAACACCCCCCCCCCCCCCCCCCCCCCAACACCAATGGCCGTTTTGTTGTCTGTGACTTCAAATGGTGTTTTTCTTTTTGGGACTCTAGTAGTTTGTCTTAAAGTTGAAGTTGTAGCAGCTGGCTGTTTCTTCTTCTCTGATATTACTGAGAGGAGAAACTCACACACCAGTGGTGTTCTGTTACTAAATACAATAGAGGATGAATAGAGGACCCAGGGAAGTGCTGTGGTTCGGCGAGACCTATAACCAGATGGTCCAATAGTTGTCTTTGGTCTAAAACGTGTTTTTGCTGGAGGTTTTTAGACAAATGCAAGAACCATTTCATTACAGTGGTCCCTCACTTTAATGTGGTTCACCTTTCACAGACTTGCAATCTTGCAGATTTCTTAAGCAATGTTGGATGCTTTTTTGCTGCTCCTCAACTTTGGAATGAGCTTCCTCTTGTAGTGAGGCAGTCTGCCTGTACTCGGTTTAAATCAAGGCTAAAGGCTCACTTTTTTTTATTTAGCTTTTGGCTTTTAATGTTGAACGTTTAGTGCTTTTGGCCGTGACTTATTTGGTGTGTGTTATTGTACTGCCACTGTCTTTTGATTCTGTTGTTTGTACTCTTAATTGTTATTTACTTCTCTGTTTTAATTGTTTTGTACAGCAGCATGGTCAGCTGCTATGCTGAGTGGCAAAGTGCTTCAGAAATAAATTACAGGTGTGCCAATTATATGGATACACCTTAATAAAATGGGAATGGTTCATGATAATTACGTCCTGTTTGTGGCACATTAGTTTATGTGAGGGGGCCAACTTTTCAGGATGGTTGGTGACCATGGTGACCATTTTGAAGTTGGCCATCTTGGATCCAACTTTTGTGTTTTCAGTAGGAAGAGGGTCATGTGACACATGAAACTTATTGGGAATTTCACAAGAAAAACAATGGCGCGCTTTGTTTGAATGTAAATTTATTCTTTCATGAGTTATTTACTCATGTATTTGGCTTTCTTTATGTTTTTGAGGGTGCAATGGCAATGTTGTTGACGAAAGCAGCGTCCTGACCAATCACAAGCTTGCATTCTCTGTCTCACTTGACGGACGTTTAGAAAAGGGGACTGGACTTCGTCCGTCCTTGCGAGCCTGCTGGAGAGCCCTTGCAAGGACAGATAATGGCTTTGCGCGTCTCCGCACCGACGCAGACAAAGAAGCATAATCGTGGCTTTATTCTCTCATTACAGCCTGTGACACATGATGTAGTCTTTATCTGTTGTACGTTGATTGTCACAAGATGTTGTCTTGTGTTACAGATGAAGAACAATAGTAATCAGCGCTCAAGCATTTTTATACACAGGAGAAGGAGACGCGAGTCTCTACATCATGGTGACGAGAGACTTGCATCTAAAACGCTGGAGTGAGTGTGTGCAAATAAAACTGTTGATAGACTGACATTCTGGTGTGTGTTCATGTGTGTGTGATACGCTACAAACATTTATAATTGTAAAAATTGACAGCTTTAACTTTTTTTTTTATTTGGCCAATATAAAACGAATGTGCAGAAGAACCAAAAACTCCCAAAATGTGTTTGTGAGGAGTCTCATTAAATATAACAAAGTATAATAAATAATGTTTGTGATTAATGTGTGTCCTAACAGAACTATGGCGTTTAAAGAGTGCCACAACCCGTGCACGCGCATTGGGTCCACGGCGCGCGTGTGAACGGGACTCGCGAGCGCAAATATACATGGCGAGAGGTCATTTGTGCACTGAGAGGGAGCAAACTGTCTGTGAGCGCACAAGGATGTGCACAAGTGACAAACCTGCGTGCGCGCGTTGTCAACGAGCACACGGCAGAGGAAAACGTGCGCGCGCGGCAGCCTCTGTGCGCGCTCGGCAGCCTCTCTGCGCGCTCGGTTTCTGACTCCTGCTCGCTCGGCGGTAAGGGCTTTTGGCACTCTGGAGGCGTGGCCTGTGGCAGATCTTGTCTGTCCTCTGATTGGTTAGTTCACCCCTCACTTTACCCTCTATCTATATAAAAAAGTCTGATGTTCAGTAGTTGCTGGCATAGCTCAGCTGGGAGAGCGGGTGACTCTCGCCCCGGAGGATTCAGGTTCGAGCCCGGGCAAGGAAAATGTAGTAGACGTCATGTTAATTTTTCTTAATTTCAGGTATTTTACAGTTGTGACCGTTCAACTGTCATTAAACGTCCGAATGTTTGCTGGGCAGTGTTTTA